>NC_092184.1:1889885-2030407 GCF_043641665.1 Enoplosus armatus | reverse complement strand
CTATAAATTCATCCCACCTCACCTGTCAAACCTGGCATGATGGCGTTGCGTTCATGTATTCAGGTGTGTGAGAATATTTTCCATTTAAAGGTATAATGTGTCCAACACTTTTTATTATTATTATTATTATTATTATTATTTTTAATAAATGCATGTGGGTGGCTCACAGCGCCTTGTAGGATTCTAGGTTTTAGTGGGTGAGCCTTGGTGTCCGGCGATGGTCTAAATGCTGCCCCCCCCCCCCCCCCCACCCAACAAATCTGCCGGAATCAGCCTTGAAAT
The DNA here is from genome assembly GCF_043641665.1 of Enoplosus armatus. Classification (NCBI taxonomy): domain Eukaryota; kingdom Metazoa; phylum Chordata; class Actinopteri; order Centrarchiformes; family Enoplosidae; genus Enoplosus; species Enoplosus armatus. The sequence continues at coordinate 2,030,125 of NC_092184.1, read as the reverse complement.
CGCCACATTAGCTCGGTCTACTCCAGGCACCTCGAACACATCCCCACACAGAACTATTAGCGAGTTGTTAAAAATCTTACGCACTGCTCACTCCCTGACATGAATGCCGATTTCTCGCAATATGCTTCAAAGAGTTAACGAGATTTACAATGCCGCTCAAAACACAGAGCTTCCCTGTCATACCCCCCCCCCCACCCCCCCCTCCTTCATGCTAAATAGAAATCTTAAGAAGTAATTGGAATTTACTGCATACCTGAATAACTGCATATAAATAAGCACACATTTCATCGCGGGGGGGGGGGGGGGGGGGGGTTCACTGACACTGTTTGGTCGCATAAAAAAAGAAAACCCGCCGCATACATTATAATACACAGCAAATAATCTTATTTTGCCGGAGCCTTTGCTACATGCTTGGGATTCCGTCCAAATTACCGAGGATTCAAACAAGCGTTTTTCAATTTATTAAACCTATATGGGCAACATTTCATTTTAATGGGACAATTTATTTCTGGGAAAGGGATTATCGAGGGGTTGGTTGAAACCATGGCAGTGTGTAAATCTGACAGTGTTCATCTCATTTAAAGGCAGGCGGGCAGGCAGGCAGGCAGGCAGCCCTCCTCTGCTCGGGCCTGTTCCAGTGGACGGAGGAAGGAAGAGGAAGAGGAGGAGGAGGAGGAGGAGGAGGATTCAGGCTGCCTCGCAAGGCCTCGACCCCCTTTTTCCTCTCGCCGCGGCTGAGAGGCGAAACCAGCTCATTGACTTTGGCCATGTCTCCCAGACAAATTCCTCAATTCTCAACACCTTTATGAGCCTGCATGTGCTTACTGAATTTGGTGGAGGAGGACACAAATCCCCCGGATGGGATTGGCAGTCATGCCCCCGGTCTATCGGCCCGACACGCTCAGGATGTAAAGTGGCCGTCTACGCCGCGACCCCCCGGTCGAGAGGGCTCAGCGGATTTGGAGATAATGACACTGCCGCCTCCATTAAGATTCGCATTAACCATTTCACCACACGACCCCATTTCCCTTTGTCCTAGCCCCCGTGTCAAAAGCCTCCCAGTCTTTATATTCAAAGCTGGCCAAACAACCTGCATGCGCACAACCTCTATTCCTGGGAAGGACAAAAGAGAGGCTGTCTATATGCAAAGAATACAGTGGAAATATATTCCACTTGTTGAAAGCAAACTCCCTTAACATTCATGGAACAAGCTATTTGGCTTCAAATAGATCCCCTTATGCCTGCGTCTGACATTTTCCATATTGGAACACACACACACACACTCACTCTCTCAGAAATGTGACTTGTCTTTTCTTTTCCACTGACTGAAAGACACCTATATCAAATGACCTGTCTTTCTCTCTCTCCGTCAGTCACTCACACACACACACACACACACACACCAACCCCTAGTTGCCTCCCCTGCTGGCTCCCAGAGCTGTGACTGTGGGAGGGAGGCCAAATTGGTTCTCTCTCCCAGTGTCAAGGCTCTGCAGCGGGGATGAGACCAGGAGAACAACTGCTCCCTGTCTGGCTTCTGGCTGATGGCTCCATCAGGGTTGGAGCTGTGGGTGTGTGAGTGTGCGCGTTTGACGGCGATCTTTGGAGGAGTCAAGAGGGATGCCGCGTACAAACAAGGCGAAGCAGTTAAAGGAGAGGCCATTATTGGAAGGAGAAATGCAATGTCACTGAGCCGTTGACACCAAAGACGCAACAAAATAAAAAAACACAGCTCGAAGGGGAAAATGAAGAACCGCCGTTTTAAGAAAACATCCCGCCGCTGCATATCACGAGGACTTTCCATAAGGAAGTTTTCTTATGATCTCTGTGCAAAGAACTGCCTTGATCCTTCTGCGCCTGACTAGGGTTTTCTCTTTAACGTTCAGTTTTGCAATTAATGCAAACGTTAAGTGAATAGTTCAGCATTTTGGGAAATACGCCGAATTGCATTCTTTCCACAACTGACATCAGTGTATAGGTGTTTAATACGGGAGCGGGAGTCATCGTGTGGTTGGCCTAGCTTACCGCAAAGACTTGAAAATAAAGCGCCTCTAAAGCTCATTGACAGATGAAGCATTTCTTGTTCGTATATAATCTGTCCACGGGCAGAAATGTTAGAAACACATTTAGTGGCGGGAACTATTTCTTGAGCAACCGCGTCTTTGCAGCGTCCCCGTCTATGGCTAGCTAGTCGCCAGATACGGCAACTAGCTGCCTAGCTATTTGGAAGCTGCGCGGTCGCTTCATCCGGCTGTTGTTAATCAAGAAATAGGTATCCAGCACGGTGGCTCCCTCTGAAAACCAAAAATGGCCACACGTCGCCTGAGATGTTGGCACTTTCCGACTAATTCACTTTAGACAGAGCCAGAGCCAGCTGTCCCCCCCCCCCCCCCCTGCTTCCAGCCTTTATGCTAAGCTAGGCTAACCACGCCCTGACTCCAGATCTGTGCTTAAAGCGCAGTCGTGATTCATATCAGCTTTCTCTTGTAAAGAGAGCAAACCTGGCTACTCCCTAAAATTCCCGAAAAAAAAAAAAATATCCCCTTAATCAGGAGTGAATGTAGAAAAAAGAACATGTGAGATTACACTGAAGGTTTTGCAGATACAGTTCCTAAAAAAAAATGTAATGCATGCAGCATTCCCTTTCCTGCAAAATGTATGGTGTGCTAATCCAAATTAGTTGTATGTGAACATGAGTTTTTAGGAGACAAGGTTGTCTCCAGTACACATCTTTTACAGCACATTTATTGGAAAGCATTTAGTCACATTTCCATCCCCGCTTCGGGTATCTCTCTCTCCGGTCGCGTGGTTTCCTGATTCTCCTCCTGTGATAATGTGGACGAGGTAGTTATGCTGCTGCATGGAGAAACCCTCCTCCTCCCCTGACTTGCTGTGCCTGCAGATGAGTTGAAAGGGTGAGGAGGTCGCAACCTTCCTGGGGGATGTTTTACGATGACACGGCCGGGAAGGTCTGATTTGTCTCCACTGGAGCGTGCTGCTGGCGTCTTCACACCCGGCCAGAGAGAGAGAGTGAGACGGAGAGAGACGGGGACAAATAGAGAGAGGGCGTAGAGAAAGAGAGAGTGTGTGTGCACAGAGGAAGAAGTGTTGGTGATGTTTGGGGGGTTGTATGTGTGTGTGTGTGTGTGTGTTTGTTGGAGGTTGGACGTCGCAGGGTGGAGGAGGGCAGGGCTGTAAATTAGCTGGCTTGGCAGACTGATGGCCAGCACCAGTTTCAGAGAACAGCACCCACCTTGACCCCCGCTTAGGACGTCCAGCTTAGTCCCCGAGGGAGGAGGAGGAGGAGGAGGAGGAAGACTGCAAAGCTATTGGGCCTCAGATGTGACCATGTAGGCTCACTTTTATCTCTATTTTGTAAGCACACACGGCTTCTAGTGATCGCCCACTCATTCAGGTTATAGTCAGAAGGTAATGTTTCAACAAACCTGTTGTTAGGTCCATCTAGTATATATATATATATATATATATTGTTCAAGCAATATTGAAGCTATAAGATGTTAATACTGACTGGAATATCCAAACCCAAGACTCCAGACATGTTGGGATCTCATAAATAAAGTTATGTCGTTTTTTTTGTTTGTTTTCTTTTTAAATACACATCGATAAGTATGAAATGATTCTTTGGCAATTCAAATAGCATGGGAGAGACTCCGAAACAGCACGCATACCAGGTTGCCTCACCTTTCTCAGCCTGCGAACCCATTTGTAGCTCTGAAAATCCATACGACCCCATGTGTCACGTTGTAATGAAAATCTATGGCAGCATAGCATAACTCGGTCATTTGAGGACAAAAAAAAAAAAAAAACCTTCTAAATGGACGAAACCACGAAAAATAACACATAAACATACAACAAATATTATTTTTTCAAACTTTTCCCAAGACCTCAACCTGTATATCAGCTGACCTAGTATGGGGGCCCTCGAGGTTGAGGAAGTCTGAATAATGTTAGGTGACATGGTGTAAAGAGCGACAAAGTCCGCGCAGGGTCAAACACCACAAGACACCACCACGAGTCCTGTGTGGAACCCAAAGTTACGCATTTGTAATGCATTTAACCTACGTGACGTGATCTAAACCTAACCTAATGTAGTTCTGGTGCCTAAACGTAACCGAACTGTGACCGTTTCACAAACGTTAACCGTGCGTTTTTTTATTATTGTCACCGCGACGATAAAGGTCACCTGACTATTGACGCCATGATGAGAAAGGTCACGCGGCTATTGCTAACACAACGCCAAAGGTCACCTTACGGAGGTCATCTGACTCATATTAAGAGCTGATTGAGAGAAGACGCCTTGTCTTAAAGAGGCTTCCTATGTAAAAAAATAAAATAAAATAAATAAATAAATGGTTTTACCGTGATTATTTCCATTTTGTGCTCCATATTCTTAAATGAATGTTTAATTGAAGCAACTGCCAGGTAGTCCAGCATTGAAAAAGTGTACATATTGCACATTGAATGGGGTGTTAATTAGGAGCTCATAAGCTCATTTTTTCATATTCTAAAATGAAAAGAACGGCTATAAACTTTGCTGATAACATTTAATTCCTTTTTGATAGTGACAATACCCTGTCACCGATGAGCAATTCACCTCTATGCACCCATCCTTCATTGACTGATTCCTTCTTTGCTTATACCCACACAGTGCAAGCTATGGGAAAGTTCTATATCTCCCAACATTATTCGTATCAACAGATTGAACTCCAATCGAAAACATCCTGTCGAGACCCGTCTTTGGCTTTTCTGAACCGTGATTTCTGTCACGTACTCCAATATTAATATATATACATATATATATATATATATATATATATATGTGAGAAACTGAAACCGCTGATGATTTCATTGATGGTATCAGTCCAGCAAGGTTCTAGCTACCTTGCATATATCTCCATATCTGAGCCCTTCGGTCTGATCTATAAATACACGGCAAAATAGTCTGTTTTAAAAAAGCATGCAGCACTCTCAACCTTCCAAAGAAAAAAAAAAAAAAAAAAAAACTCCCCATATATTGTAAATTGGCTTATATTAAACAAATTAATCTCACGCTTGGCAGTCCATCGATCTGCTGTTGCTTTGTTGCGCATTTGCAATCATGGAGCTCATTAATGGAGAAAATTATCGGAGTCACCCCGAGGTGCTTTAGCTGGAGAGGAGAGAGTTAAACAAGCTACAGGGGCACATCAGAAGGAGGAGGACGGCGGCGGCGGCTTCATTTGCATGGACTTCCCTGGAATGCGCTCCCCTATGGGGCGTAGGTGGGAGAGTTAGCACCTTGCAACACACAGCCCCAACGCACTCTAATAAATCATGTAATCCCTGATACTTGAAGACAAACATGGGAGCAGATCTAATCAGGACTTGGCAGAATCCTTTTATCTGGGCCCATCTCCGCCTGGTCACACATAGTACACAGTCCCGCACTCCTCTTATGACAAACACTGGAGAGCTTGATAGCCACTGGTGGACAGGAACTGGGGGTGGGGGGTTTTGAAGCCCAGTACTGATGTTTGTTTAAAATCTGAACATTTACATACCAAATAAGCTGCCAATTTTCAGTGCCATTGGACAGAGAAACTTTCCATTGCAACCCAGAATAATGAGACTTTTCCTGGTCGGCAGGATCTAGAACCTAAAGCGAGGGGAATCCTCGGGAATGCATTTCTGCTTCTATAGATGACGTTTTTTTAAAAAAAACAAATGTTTGTAGAAAATTAGACAACTCCAGTGAAAACTGGTGCAGCCTATGCGTAGTGTCTACCAACCGCATGTGTGTGTGTGTGTGTTTGTTTTTCAAATTTCAGACATGTTGGCTTTAACTTTACCACAAATGACCACTGGATGTTGGCTCTGCATGGGATTCCCTTCGATTGTTCAGAGTTTATAAGGCCCAAAGGATAATAATAATTTAACGCGCAGCTGGAAATAGTCCATAGCAAACGTTCCGACAACGTGTTTCAGTTCCTGTGAAATCTGCTCGTGGCAACTAACGCGTAATTGGTTGGGGTTTCGGCTGTCGCAGCCCTTGGTTATGTCAGGGAAAGGTCGGGGTCTTGGCCTGATGTTGGAATAGACGACAGCGACCTGCAGGACGGCACGTCACATGTTGACTTCATTAACAATAATAACCCAAACCACAATCTTTCCCTAACCTCAACCAAAGCGCTTTGGTTGAGGCCCCCAATCTCTCTTGTTAACCACGTAATCCAGGCAGCAATTATGCCTCCTTTAAAACACACTTTCCAGTGACTTTAACTTGTGAAGCTGTCTCATACGAATGGGTCCAACGCGGTTTAAACAACGCTCTCACGTGGACCTGTGTCATGCACATCCCATTTCAGACGCAACACCCATTATCTACATTCAGACTGACTCAGTGTTAACCTTATACGTTGGTCCAATGAGCAGTGTCGCCTCATATCATGTCACAGAGGCAGATACACTGTATGAACAGACAGACAGACAGACAGACAGCATTCGGTAAACGCTGGTGTAGATGTTGATCAGACAGACCTGATGTGTGTAAATGTAACACCAAAAAGTGAAAGTGAAACCTTGAGTCATCTACACCTGCACCACGCTGGGGGGGGGGGGGGGGCTCAGAGGAACTGGTGTCACCTTTATGATTCCAGTTTAAAACACTTTCCAAAGCGGATTTAAAATGAATTCAGTTGGACTGGGCCTTCTCCTGTATGTATTCACTGTGTCAGTTACAGGTAGATGACTGGATAGCCCCCCCCCCCCCCCCCCCCCACACACACACACCCACCCACCCACCCCGCCTGCTTTCTGTAACACTGCAGCCCACCATGAATCAAACACGCAGCCAATTCACCGGGGAGCCATCATTGGGAATATATAGCAGCTCCTGGGTTATTTTGTATTGTAATAGATGCATTGTGCTGCTAAAGAATATCCCAGCCCCAGTATTCAAGCAGAATGAACAAAAAGGGAAGCAGAAGAAAGAGTCTGGTGCAGATTCGGGGGAAAGTAGCGTAATTAGAAAGAGATGGGATCGGGGGAGGTTCAGTTGCTCTAGATGCGAAATCTAATTTCTATATAATGTCATTTAAATCCTGTGATCCAGGAATTGTATTTGAACTCAGATTATCGGAATCATCAGCCCGTGAATGCCTAAGATCCCTGCCAATGTTTGTGTGTGTGTGTGTGCCAATGTGTGTGTGTGTGTGTGGAGGAGGAGGAGGAGGAGGAGGAGGAGGGGGGGGGGGGATTTAGTGTTCCTCACGTTCACAAGTTTGAAGCTTTTTTTTTGGGGGCGGGGGGGGGGGTGATTATAGTGGTGGAAAGAAAAGATGAGAGCAGGAGGGAATAAAGGGAGGGTTTTGAAGGCGGCACAGGAAGGGAAAACAAAATGAATCTGCCGACAAAATGAGCGCCGGCTCATTTAAGCGGGGAACTTTTTATCTTGTGCTCGCCATCGCCAACAGTTTAGGAGCAACAATGAGAACGGATTGTGTGAAGTCAAAAGTCGCATTGCTCTCAACTTGGGTTGGTGTGTTCTGATGGTTCGTGTGTGACGTATTGTCCCGCAGTGTCTCACGCTGACCATGTTCTGCCTCTCAGGTGTACTGTGGGTACTCTGCATGTCTGTTGAGGACAATAAAGTTTGTTTCGGGGCTCAGCAACTCTTTAGGGAAAAGGAGACATTCGGGGAGATAGAATTTATGATCGGGGGGGAAAAAGGCCCCATCATTCAAGTGGATGATACGATGCAACACAACAACACAACTTTATTAATCCCCCCGGAGCAATTGCAAACTACAGATGAGGATAATAAATAAATGAATATGAATAAATACCGAAGCCAAGTGAAGAACAGCAGGTGCCCATGTGACTTGTTAAGATGTCTCTTGAGGAGAAATATATAGCTAAATGATTTGTTTCCCCCCCCCCAAAAAAACACGGAAGAAAAAGTAGCGTCCGCCAGCCAGTTGGTTGAAGCATGATAGGAGAAACTATTTGCATCCGCCATCCAAGTGTTTCTAGGTCAGTTTTATCCCCAGCGAAGCAGCTGAACTGACAACACCTTTGTGGTTTGTGTACAAGTAGCAGCTTTTTCCTCCTGTACCTGTCCCGCGTAGGACACACGGCGGGCAGCGTATCCGCAGCGTTACCTGTGACGACAGCCGCTGTAAGGTGTGTAGCACATCTGCGCTCACCACCGGTAATCCTAAATGAGAAGTGGTGTCGTTGACGTAGGTCCCGGTCACGAGGCAATTATTGTTTTTGCCAAAACTTGGTGACCAGTAACAGTTTGCACTTAAAAAAAAAAACTACGTGCATATACACTCAGTTGCCAGTTTATTCGGTACACCTAGCTAAAACTGCTGCAGTCCAATACAACAGTCGGGCTATAAACGGGGTGGACAAAATATTGGTAACACCTGTCAGTCTAACACTAAATGCAATTGCAACAGCACTACCGACTCCACCCTGGAAAATGACCATACAGACGAATCGACACCTCCCTAACAGTTTCAACTAAAACGGAACATTGCATCCTTCATGACGGTAGCATTTATTTCAGCTTTACTCCAGTTAGTTAATTTTCTGGAGCTTTCAAATGCATCTCATAGTCTTCCTCAGCAGATCCACTTGCTATCACGTGAACGAAGTTGCTACACTTGCAGTTCACGCGACGACAGCTGAGTCGACGAGGAGACCGCGGGATGTCGTCGAAAGCCACAGTAAGTAAGTGAACCTTGAGTGGAGAATGACTGCCGTTCCCCGGGCGAAGAATGAGCTTTCCGAGTCAACATTATCGCTGGATGTCGTATTTGTATTTGGAGGCATCCCTTCTCTACAGCAGTAGGACTTCCGCTTTGCATGATTGCATCAAACGCACAGCACTTGCCTTGCAGAGAGACCGTCCATATCGTCTTTCCCCGTGCGATGCGAGAGAATATCCGGAGTGGTGAGCGGCAGCCTCACGCCTCAGTCCCTGCACGCTGAGCTGACAATAAAACAGAGGGAGCTCTCGGCGGAGCCTACAGGTGCGCTGCATTGTCTTTCCTGTCTGACAGCCCTGAAAGGAGAACATGCTACTCACTGTGGCGAGCCTGATTGTAGTGGCGTTATCGACCAGCTCCCTGGTGTAATTCCCAGATACAGAGCGGCAGAGGCAAGCGCAGGTACAAACACTCGGAATCTTTTATCTCCACCGAGCAGCCGACGGCGGGGTGAGAGTTCTCCTTTCCCTCAAGCCAAAACACTGAATGCTGGCAGGCACGCAGCTGTTATGTACTTCTTCCTACCGGTCCAAACACACGCTTTAAACTCAGTCAGCTGTTGTGGACGCGGATCCGTAGAGAAGAATATCAAGTCAATTCAAGGATCAGCTTCAAAGGCGATCCGAGTCAAGACGGAGACCGGAACAAATCAAGATCACAACAGACACTTGCACCGCGGACTAAAGACTTCTGGGTGCAGAGAGAACGCGCCTCTGTCTTCAGATCCACTCTGCATTCCTTTAAACGTCAAGCTAATAATGCCTGTGAGATTACAGAGGACTCTACCAGCAAGTATGAAATGAAATCGCATTGTTTTATACGTTTCAATGCCGTGCTCAGCCCTGCTTGTTTGATCGCCGCAGATAATGGTACAATTGTACATCTTGTCTGTTTTGACTACACTCCGAGCTATTACAGATGAGTTGTGTGACATAAAGCCATTGTTGACACGGCACCTGGACTAGTAACACCATGCCACAGGGGAAAAAAATTAGGGGAGCCGACGATTGGCCCAGGTGTGCCCCATGCGGCTGATCGTGCTGCCTTTAGGTCCAGCCCCTGCACACAGGAAAAAGGTGCAGTCAGACCCATGTCCCAATGTCAGAAAATTTGGTACATTTATACACACATTTTATTTTGATAAGAAACCAAGGGAAAAAAAAAATTTGAAAAATTGAAAACGATATACTTTGGAAAGTGTCACATTTGGTGCAGATGCGTAGATCACGCTGGCTAAGAGAAGCAAAACACCCGTGTTGTCTTGGCGTCCTGCATTTGGTCATGTTTTGGCGGATTGTATTAACTTTGCGCCGCTCGGGTTAACACTGGCGGACTTCAGCGGCGTCGCCTTCCTTTCTTACCGCACCTTAAAATAGTCACAGTGTGATAACTTTGCATTTAGATTGCATTCTCGTGCTTGACGGTGAGGCGCCTACAGCTGCGGATGCACCTGTGGCAATGAAAGGAAATAATACATACATCAATTACAAGTGGGCCCAGACATTAACTGTTGGGGAGGAAGAGGAAGGGGGGGGGGTGGTTAATGTTTGCTTAATGTTTCTCTTGAATGCGTTCTCCCAAACTGATCCAGTCAATGTAAGCTACACTAGCGAAACCTAGCATGTGGAGTCCCCCCCCCCCCCCCCCCAGAAGGTTTGCTGCGTTATGTCCTTACTATGCTCACTAACTTATGGCAGGAGAAAGCTTCAGCTGTCAACCATCGAGCCCTCGTCGGTGTCACGAGTGTGCGGCATACTGTAGACGCCACTTAAGCGGCGAAGACACAGGTGAGCCCGTTTAAGATAATCGCCATTGTAACCGTGGCAGTCATGCATAGCTACCGATCAATATCTAGCAACGTGAACAAGGACAAATGCAGAGAGAGAGAGAGAGGCACACTGTAAAAAAAAAAAATAATAATGTGTCCACATGAAATTCATCATATATAGGATAGTTATGCATACACAAATGTAGACACAGTGTAATTCCATTTTCTAGGGTGCCTGATATTGATTGGTTGCTATGTAAATATGTGATTGCCTGCAATAATTGGTGCAGTACCAATTACTGTAAATATGTCCACCTGTGTCTTTGCTAAATAGCCGGCATCTGACCCCGCAAAGCCGCGGCGCTGACGACGGCCCTCTCTTTACATCATTTGGCTCGGCAGAAATTTAAAAAAACAGACGGATAACAGCATGTCGCTAACGCGCCTGCGCTTGCGGCGCCACTCACTCAGGCACCTGTCGTGCTCCAAAACGGACATTGCACGGCATATCACAGATTGCAATCAATGTTTTCTTGACCTCGGAAACGGCAGTTTAAAAGACAAGAAAAAGAAATCTTAATTAAAGGTCCGACGGCTAACTTTTTCTTTTTTCTTTTTTTTTTTTGGAAACTCTTGGATAAAGCTAGTAAGTAGACCTTTAGTTGCCAGGCGGGATATTGTAAGAAAACAAACTAAATACATTGATAGTGAGTAGTTTGGTTTGTTCACTTACCTACAAATTTAAACCCGTACGCTCAGTGTATTGAGCGTGTGTACGTTTTGGTCAGGTAAAATGAATGACAAAAGGCCTGCGTAAGTATATTCATACACACACACATACAGGGGAAGGCCCCTTCAGGTGAATTGCCAATAACAACAAGAAATTCCAATTTAAAGATAATTGTCTGTGGGTGACGCGGCCTTTTGACACTTATTCGGTACTGCAGTGCAGCGCCTGTTGAAGTTGTCCCAGTTTGGAAGTGGCAGGTCACTTCTGCGGTCTCTCCTGTCTCACTTTCTTCATTCTTGTATTGTATTTTACCATTGTAAACGTGTACATAGGCATTTTCCTCATGATGTGAATTCAGCATTATTATTATTATTATTATTATTATTATTAACAGACAGACAATGAGCTGCAACCAGAGGGCAAACCTTTGAGATGGAGGACTCAAATCCACAGAGGAGTGACACCATGCGGGTCAGGGGGGGGGGGGGGGGGGGGGGGGCGAGTGAAAGGGCAACGAGGAGCGCTGAATTCAACTTTCATTACGAGCTTGGACACTTCTCTGCTCCTTTTTCATATCCTCCTCTCTCATGCCTTTTCTTTTCTTTTTTTTTTTTTTTACTTTCTTGTTCCTCTCTCCCTTTCTTTCTTTCCATCGCTCCACTCACACCACCTCCGTTTCATCAGTGCGCCTCGCACTCCAGCCCCTCCGAAAAAAGGAAAATAGAGAAAAAAAAAAAGGCAAATCCTGCAGCCTCTCATGGCATCCGTGTTTACCAACCCATAATGCCGTTCTCAGATTTGTTCGGCTCCCAAGATCGCTCCTTATGTGCATGTATCCCTCCACCTCCCCGCCCTCCACCTTTTCCCTTATCGCCCAACAAAGGCTGCTGGATGGATGCTGTATTTTTGAGCTGCAAAAACCTCCTGCGACGTTACCCCCCACATCCCCACCACCCTGATTGTTGTAGTGGTAAGTACACTGAGTGGAGTCTGCCAAAAGCCACATACATAGAGAGAGACAGAGAGAGAGAGAGACGCCTGTCAATGCCGCATCCCCACAACCACTAACTAAAGATTAGACACTCTGAGCTGGGAGGGATTTCAGCAAGACACCTTCTTTTACCTTGATGGGTGGCGGCGGGGGTTTAGGTGAGGGTGACGGTGGGGAAGAAACGACACAAAAAGAAATATAATCTGCATCTATTCATCATTAAAGAACAGCGCGGGAAAGTTGCGGGTGTCGCCGCTGGGTTCTTCATTGATACCTTGCCAACGCTGGATGGATAATTGAAGTCTGGGGGTTTTTCAAAAAAAAAAAAAAAAAAAAAAAAGGGACGCGCGTTGGGGGGAAGTTATAATACCCAGGTGGAATGAAAGGATGTGTGTTATGTCTGCCAAAACACTCTAGCCAGTGCTTTAGGTCTCTTTGGGAGCTAAGCACAGAGAGCAGACAATGCTATTTTGCAGCTCTTTGTTGACTTCACTCATCCAGACAGACCTGCAATCCAGATACAAGGGAAACGAGAAAGGGGGGAAACACGTTGGATGTATCAAATCTGCAGAGCAAGGTCAACTTGGTCGGTACACGCTATGTTGCAAATATGTACATTTGCAAAATACTATGGATGCTGTCTGTGGTTTGCATTTATTCCGCTGCAGCCATCAAATGATATTTGCGAAGATACGGCGTCTGTTTCCGTGGTATTTCTGACAGGGTAGTGCTCAAAGCGCTTTTTCCTGCGAGCGGTAAACGCGTCACTTCGAGCAGACCTCCGGGGACGCGTACTATCAGGAGCTCGTAGCGTTACCAGCAGTAACCACAGGTGTCGCCAACTCAACCAGAACTGATGTCTTAAACACAGCGTGCATATTTTTCTTTTTCTGGTACAGCAAGCAAGCAAGCAAGCAAGCAAGCAAGCAAAAAAAAAAAAAAAAAAACTTTATTAATTGTACCAATTAGTGGGACTTTGTCATCCTGAGCGACGTCATTTGTATCGTCGTGTTTTTTTTTTTGTTGATATTGATATTTTGTTGACAGCCCTGGATTGTTATCTCCCACAGCTTGAACAAGGCGGTAGAATACAACATCAAGCAGGTGTAAAGTACCAAAAGCTTGACTCATCCTGACAGGGAAAGGTATCTTCAATTAAAGTCAACACAAAGCGTATAAAATCTAAGATGGCACACGAGTCCTCCCTTGCACATGCACACTTTCCAAATCTAAGCAGGTTGCGGTGTGTTCACACTAGAAAAGCGACAAAATGAAGTTACTAGCTTGTAAGCACGTTATCAGCGCAAAAACGTGTTTATACCTTGTTTCTGTAACCCTGCCAGCTCAGCTGCCAGTCAAACATACGGCCCACCCACTCAGAGGCTTGGAGGCTAACAGGAGCTCCTCTGAAGTATCTCCAAAAACCTTTTTGTCTTCCTTTCAACAATAAAAAAAAAAAACCCCAACAGTATTCACAATAGATTCAAACATCACTTTGATCCGATTTTTGATCGCAAAACGAGTTTTACCATTCCTGCCTTTCGAAATGTGCGCCAAATAGGAGCGGATCCGCTGAAATCAAAACTAAAACAGGCAGTATACTTTTAATAGAGTATGGTGAGATGCCATGGATGCTTGAATGACTTCTGTTTATTTTCTACCTTCTCCCTTGTTTACATCTTCTCATTTCCTGGCAATTTTCCCTGTGTGAGATTACTCTCCACACTCAGCACGGCTGGTGGTTTCTTAGACCAAAACAAGATGTGCCGTCGACTGAATTTCAATTAATACACCTCCGGGATTTTCTTCACTTGATAGGAAGGTCTGTAAAACAAATTACTTTGGCAGCACACTCTAAAAATAGGAGAGACGCCGAGGATGTGAGCGGGAGAACTGGGAGCAAAGAGTGTCCTGAATGGTTATTTGTTTGAGCTGGAATGACTTTTTGTTTCATCTGGGGGGGGGGGGGGTTTGTTGTTTTTTTTTTTTTTACAGCACATGTAACTATCATAAACGTAATGTGACACATATACACACATATATATACACACACTCTATACTAAAGAAAACACAGGCCCAGTGCGTATTCGGCAACGCGAGGGAAGCTGGGCAGCAGCCTGCATATACACACTGTTTGTTTTGGACTCAGTGCCGTCTCATTTACACGTGTTAATTGCAGCTAATTGGTTCTAATTAGATGAACAGGAAACCCTCTGGGACCACTCATACCTTTAATTTGAAGTAAATATCATTAATTACCATATGCTAATTCCGAGCCAATTAACATTGATTAAGAGAATAGATGCCAGCAACAAGGGGGGGGGGGGGGGGAACTACCAACTATCAAAAATTACTAATGACTGAGCAAGAGGGGAGAGAGGAAACGTCATGTTGAATGTTCGGGAGTGCGGGCGCGAGTCCAGGCATGACTGGCAACCTTCGCCCCTGGTCCCGCCACCCTGTATGGGGTCACGCTGTGTCCACTGCCATGGCTACCATTCCCGCCATGCTCACTGTACCCAAAGTGTCTGCCATGTATCATCTCACTGTGCCCACCATCTGCCAGTCCCACTGTTCCCACCACGCCTGCCGTACCCTCCATGGTTTCCATGCACACCCTGCCCAGCGTACTCATAACCACCAAACCCCCCCCCCACCCCACGATCACCATTCCTGGTGTACCTCGTGCCCCCAATACCTGCCGCATCTACCATATATCTATCCGCCACTCCACTCCACCCGCCATACCCATCAGGACGCACCCTTACGTTACTGCGCCAAAATCCGACCCGCCCTGCCCTGCTCGCCGCCGCAGCAACGTCGCCGCGCTCGCCGTGCTCACCGTAGCCCATTGTGCATGCACTGTGGTACACCTGCACAGGAAACATCCCTGCTGGCTCTGCAGACAGAGGGCATGTGTCTGCCAGGCGATTGAACAGGAGAGATTAGAGGGCTTACTGCTGAGAGAGGGAGCAGGGAGACAGAGGGAGGGGAGGGGGACAGAGACAGACAGGGAGAGAGAGAGAGAGAGAGAGAGACAGTGACGTGAGGGCTAGAGAGGAATGAGAATTAGAGAGTGGAGCAACACACACTAACATCATATGGAGACAGCACAAGAGGTCAGAATACGACTGGAACTATATGATGGAAACTGTAAAACCATTTGAGTGTGAATTTGTTTAACCAAAACTGTGCTGTTTTTAGCTTTTCATATCTGTGAACATACATTGTTTTTCAGTCTAATGTTTGAATATGTCTGTCTTGGACTTCGGGAAAAATCGAGACGGGCATTTTTCATTCTTTTTTTTTTTTATATATATTTTACGGACCTAACGATTAATCGAGAAAACAATCACGGGATGAATTGATGACGAAAACTATCCTCAGTTGCAGCACTAATGAAACATATCAGCAATTCATTGTATATATTATCCGTTCACTTCAGTACGTTGTGCTCTCTCTTTGTATAATTAGGAATTTAAACGCCTTCTCTTATCTTTAAAATTCTCTTCATGAAACCCCCCCAAAATTCCCAGAAACAGTAGGCCTTACTGATAGCAACAACTCGTTGCCCTCAATAATAGCTACAGCCCACAGTATGAATAGCATTTTAGTAAATTACAGCCTTCTCAATGACAAAATAGTTCACATGTGGGTTATGAACGCGATATGTCTGTTGTTGGCACGCAAGCAGTACAAAAGGCTAAGCTTGACTAAACTTACGACTAAGCTGAGCTTGAGTGGAATGAACTGCATGATTATATATAACGTTATGTTGTCGTCACCAAAGTTTCAAATAATGAGGCAAACGTGTGAAAGTAATCCCAGATCCAAAGCGCCTGTGCTGGCGGTGTGAACGCCAACACTCCCCCCCCCCCCCCCCCCGGTGCTCGGAGACGAACTGAGCTAACGGCGGCTACGCTTAGCGGCAGTTAGCAGTTACTTGCTAAAGCTTTCTGTCCATCAGGAAACAGCGAGTTCATCAAATCCAGTGCCCCACGTCTCTATTCTCCAAGCTAAGTTACTGTTGCCGTCGTACGCTGGGCTGCTCAGGGCTCAGAGGCGTCTCCCGGGGCCCCCTCGTGGGCTGCAGGGGGCCGGCCAATCAGAAGAAAGCGGGCTTTTAGGGAGGCGGGCCTTGAAGAGACAGGGGCCACAATAAGATGAAGGAGGACTTTTTTGAACTGTGAATCATGCAAAGCTGCTCCAGCGGCGTCCCAGAATAAACACACAGAACTGGAAATGAGCATAATCGGCCCCTTTTTAAGAGTCTGTCTTAAAATGCCACTTTAAACCAGAGGAACATTAACCTTAATTAGCCTTAATCTTCTAAATCAGTTTGGCTTACCAGGTGTTTTTGAAACCCCATATGATATTAGAACCGAAAGGAATGACGGACGCGGTTATGAAAATGAGAAGCGAGTTGTATTAACCAGAATTATAATTTTCATTAGCACATCATGTTTTGTGTGAAGGAAAGTCAGTGTTTTTCCCAGCACACTTATTGTGAATGTTTTAAATGAATTCACCCCACTCCTCAGGGTGAAAAAGATCCGGTAAGAGCAGGTTTGTGCCTCCTGTTGACAACCTCTGTGTCGCTGATCAACACTGCTATAAAACTGCCAAATCAGCCAGAAATGTCGTATTCACCATCTCAGATCTTGATGGCGCTGACTGAACGGGATCGGTCATCAGATCGGAATCACCTGACCAGGCAAACAGGTGTACCACTCCAACCATTGTATGTGTGTGTGTGTGTGTGTGTGTGTGTATATCCACGTATTCAAGCAAGAATAATTTGTAGGTCGAGCAAGCAGGAGCCTCTGTGTGTGTGTGTGTGTGTGTGTGTGAGGGTTAGAGGCTTGTGTGCGTTGCTCCCTGTAGATGCGGGCACTGCCACATTGCCGCCTGCCAGGCTGCCTACCCAACCATCTGACACACATTCACACCTCGGGCCACCATGCCCACGAGCACATGCAGACAAACACTGGCGGCCTGTTTACCGTGTGTGTGCGTGTGTGTGTGTGTGTCTTGGAGTTAGACCGATATAGCAGTTTGATAGCATTTGCTAACGCTCGTCCACCAAATGCGGTTTGAGTGGCTTAGCGCTCGATGCTACACTGCTGAGAGAAGTACTGTATGTACAAACATGCCATCCAGTATGGGTCTCGTAATGCAGAATGCAGCTTCGGAGGGTTTCGACCTAACCAGAACCATAGCCCTAGCTCTGACTTGTAGCGGTATCAAGCAGTACAAATAGTTTCAGATTTATGTACTGAGGTCATTGAGAAATCCACCGCTGAGATCTGAGATCAGTCACTACCTTTGATGCTGTTTGAACTGTATAGACATGCACGTGTCGTACATAATCATCCCTAACCCTATTTCTTGGCACTATTTGTATTGTGTTGTTTACAACTCACAGAAACACTTGACTTGTATATAGACTTTTTTCTTTTTTTTTTTTTAAATTGTATTAATGTTGTTGGTCATTGCTGCTAATATATAAATATCCCTGTGGGAGTATACTGAAGGCAAAGAAAATTCCTCGCGTTTGTTGAGAAACAACGTTGTGGTGACTCTGGATAATCTACAGACCTCAGTTTTCATAGGGAACTATTTGCTTCCAAACGTTGAAAATAGTGAAAGCAGTCTTATTGCGCAACACCTATGAGAGATGACGTGGTCGCTGAATGCAAAGAAATCTCCGAGTGGGCAGAGAAAAGCAAGAATGGGAGAGACGTAAGAAGAAAATTGGTTAAAAAAAAAAATGAGTAACAGCTTTTTTTTTCATGACAGGTGATTCTGCAAGCAATTGGGGCTGATTGTAAGGACTGCCTGCTGCTAAAACGACAGTTTAATGACGACGGTGACTATATCAGAATCTGAATCAGAAATGCTTTATTGGGGGGGGGGGGATTACACAAAAAGTGAGAACGCTTCACGGTTGTGCGTGTCGTCCATGCGCCAGGAGCGCCATGCTAAGCCAACATTTTCTTCTCATGTTGAGAAGTCCAAAAAAAAATGTGTCCTGTCAGCGTTTCATGTCAGGGAACCTAAAGGTAAGCAAAGGCAAATGCTTCCAACCACAGCAACTTGAGTGTTTTTGCAATGTGAAATGCAAAATGCATTATGGTGGAAACTTTTGCTTCAGTAGTGCAGTGCTCACTAAAAAAAAAAAAAAAATGTGATACAGGCATTAGAGGGTAAAGGCCTCAGTATGCTTCAAACCAAATGCTTGCTGGATTTTCTAACATCCTCCGAACCCCATTTCAAATTGAGGGGCCTGCGTCCGACAGCTTCTGTAACTTCCTTAAACAGTCCCGACAATTGTGCCCACGTTCCGCAGGTTGATTGGCAAGGTGTGTGAGAGTCTTATGATGTGTGCAAAAATGACTGTAGCACCATAAAAGTGGGCACCGCTATCCATCTTCCGTGTGGATGTTATGCCCAGGCTGAAACTGCCTGCGTTCTCAAGACCTGACCCAACCCAACCTGTCTCGTAATGGCAAAATTTGAAACCTGAGCCCAACGTGAAGCTATACTTTTTTTTTTTTAAATTTATTTCAGTGTTATTAACAGTTACTTCACCAGGGTAACGGTAATGCTAATGCCAGGCTAATATGAAAAATAACCGCACGCAGACCCCAAAAGCTTTATGCGTTCACTCCATTGGAATCAGCAAAGGGACGTTAGCCGTTAAGACGTCATTACACTCCGACAGAAGTGCTTCTGAACCCCCCCCCCCCATGAAGGTAATTGTAGGCTGCGTCCGACATCCACTTCACCGAGTGGACAGCTGTGTGGAGATGAGAAAGTAAGCAGGGGTTAAACTTCTCTCTTAGCTCTCTTTTTTCATTGTAGTTATTATATTTCATACTATTTCTGTCACTTTTCCTGTTTACAACTGAGTGCACAGAACACTATGACCCTGCCTTCCAGTGTGGCCATTCAGAAAAGGTATATATATATATAATATATATATATATATATATATAGCTGGCCTTAATACCTCCAAAGACACTACATCCAGCCATGTTAGCGCACCCACACGTGGTGCATTCATAGGTGTTTTGTTGGACTAACTGGTCAATTCCAACGTGTGTGAACACGCGTGGGTACATGCCTTGTGGCCTATATGTGTGTGTGTGTGTGTGTTTGTCAGGTACTGTTTGTGATGTAGGACTGCATCAAGTCATCGGCCGGGTGGCTATCAGAGGAGGACAACAGCCAGTTGCTTAATAATAAACCCTTCAAAGGCTGTCTGATGTCACACACACACACACACACACACACACACACACACAGACAGCAGCCACATTGACAAGAGACTAAGACAAAGACCACCAGAGAAAGAGAGAGCGAGGGACAGCGCGAGGCAGACGGGGAGAGAGGACACTGTTGTTGTCGGGCTTCATGAATATTTAGCAGGACTTGTTGGAGTGAAGATAGAGGTTTGGTGTGTGTGTGTGTGTGTGTGTGTGCGTGTACATCTTCAAACACATTTCCCAGGAGTGTGTGTGGCTTGTGTGTCTGCCTCATCTTTGTGTGTATGTGTGTGTGTGTGTGTGTACACGCTAAAACACATTTCTCAAGATTGTATTTGTGCATGTCTGCATGTGTGTATCTACCATTTTAGTATGGATGCATGTATGTGGGGGTGGTCATAGGGACAGCTATTCCCATGGCAACAGCGGTGCTTCAGGTACTGTGGACACCTACCTGTGAGGACCCCACCCCACCCCCAAATCCCCATTCTGTGTGTGTGTGTGTATGTGTCTTTGTATTTATGCAAAGATGATTAGCAGGTCAAACAAGCAGGTCCCTCTGCTGAGCTAGTTCACCTGCGCGTATGTGTGTGTGTGTGTGGGGAGGGGAAGGAGACATGGGGGTGGGGTGGGGGTGTTAGGGGGGGGGCTCCCCAGCATTTTGTCATGGCACACTTGACAAAACAAAGACAACTCACTTTTCTGGTCCTCTGCCACATTTGGTATTCAGGAACAAGTCGGGGCTCTGGCTGCAAGGACCCGATAACACCTTCTCTCTCCCTCTCTCTCTCTTGGGTGTTGTGCTGGTGGTGGTGGTGGTGGTGGGGGGGGGGGGGGGGGTCACTTCACTCCAGACAGACCCTGCCATTCGAATGCAAAGCCTCAGCTGCTGCAAATCCACCCCTCCTACACCACCCTTCTATTATTTCGTCGGATTTCACAGCTATTTTTGGATGGGCGGGCTAAGCCGCCCAAGGATCTCCACTGGAGATATGTCATCAAAACCCGGCCACCACCCCGTGCGGCCATTAACATAAAAATTAAAGAATTATATGCAGAGAAAATGGGCAGCGAATAAATGAATGAATGAATGAATGAATAAATAAATGAAAAACGGATAAAACTCATCCCAACCGGCAATCTCCCCTTTCTCGCGTCTGTTCTTCGCTGAAAGAAAGTGACAGAAGGAGACTGTTCATATCTCGTTGGATTACTTGTTTGTGTGTTGAGCCTAAACACATGCTTACAAATGACTTACAGGAAGACAGAGATGGAAACAAGCAGTGAGGCAGGGAGATATTTGTACAGGGTGGAGGGGAGCATTGATGGTGCTTGTCCGATCGGCCTCAAAGTGCCGCAGCGGCTTATTTGCAATATCCTTTTTTTTTTAATTTTATTTAATTTAATTTTTTGGGTTCAAAAATGTGATCCATTCCAAAGCCCAGAGGAAATGCTGACCACTTGCCGTGAAGTGGGAAGTAGCTGGGTGAAGAAGGGATCTGATACAATGCTTCCAAATGCAAAGCAAATGGATGTGAAGACACCAGACACCACAAGGGTCAATACAGGCTTTTTTAAAATCAGCGTTGCATGTCTCTCAAATGGAAACCTCCCAGTCACCCTTCATACTGCGAAAACGCTGTCCTCCACATCCACGCGGCCTTGTGCACCAAGAGCAAATTTCCAAACGGGTCACTGTTGTTATGTCGCCCAAGACCACTTATTGGATAGTTTGGATTTGTTTGATCTGGGTTTTACTCTTATTCTGAAATCAGCATTGTGTACAGTATAAAACTCAAGATACGAGCTAAATAAAGCTGATTAGTAGCGCCATGTGGGGCTCAATCAGCATCCGAGGTGATTGGAGGCGGTACTGCTGGCTGAGTTGAGATTGCGTGGTAGAGGATATGGGAAAGAGATGGATGATGGGTATGCCAGAGTTGCTGATACACCTGTATATTCAAGTATATAATATAATCAGTGATGCAGTTTGGTGAACCTCTATAACCTGAACACAATTACTTTTATATTTATATATATAATACTGTGTCATCGGTGTAACGAGCTCAAGAAGCAATTGTTCCCAAAGCAGAGTCACGAGGCCAGTCTGGAAGCCAAGGTCAGGTGACTGGCAAAGATGGGAAGCTCGCTGAGGGCAACTGGTGGACAGGTGAGGAATGGCAACGCCTGAAAGGCAGATGACAATTGCTGACTGAGTTTAAGCGACTGATACTTCGCAAAACATACATTTAAACACAGCGGAGGCTTTCTATTTTCAGAAGCTTTACACCCTGACGAGGGGTCCTAATGAAATGTCACCCTAGGGTTCTGGGTGACATTTCATTAGGTATGATTCATTAGGTATGAAAATAGTCCAGTTTAAAGATCTTAGACAATGGCTATTGGCATATTCCCATATGTCCATATGCCATCCTTTGCTAGATCAAATATATTACTGGAGTAACAAAATGTGTAATGGGAGAAACCACCAATAACTGTACATGTGCATTTATAGCGTACATACAGTACTACAGTAAGATAGGGGATATTCTAATAATATCATCCCCATATACAGTCAGAACAAATATATCGGTCTAGCCCTCAGTCTCTCCCCTCATGCAGTGAAGGAGCGAGCGTAGACCTGCTGATGCATTGGGAGTCGTGCTGCTCGCTGTGTCTGAGGCTGTGTCATCTCTGCTTCTATTTGCAAGGTGTTTATTCTGTCAACGACTTGAGTGTTTGCCCAGCTGGCACAGACTCCGGCTCTGGCAGCGCCAATGCACCACCTCCCCTAGGGGGCAGAGGGATCTAGGGCCTCGCGGAGGGGTGGGAGGGTTGGGTGGTACGGTGGGAGGAGTTATGAGAGCTAAATAGAGGGAGCAAGATGCCCGTCCTCCCTCCCTCCCTCCCTCCCTCCCCCTCGCCAACCCCCTGCACCATCCCCATCCTTATGCCCCATGCTGTTTACCAGAAAGCATGTGCGACGTCTGCTGAGGCGGTGGCGATGGAAAGTCGACCTGCATGAGCGTGTATCGATGCCAGTCCAAAAGCTGCCACCACCGCCATCAAGGCACTCCCCCACCTCCCCCCCCCCCAGCCTCCCCCAGCCAAAGTGGGGCGGCTTAGCCCCCACATAATCCCTATTGACTGCCTCTTGCTTTGTCTGCCAATTCCCAGCATTGGATTTGTCTCACTCGATGATGCGCTCCACTCCACTTCTCCCACATTAATCCATACTGTTATTACTTTTCAATACCAACACTAATTATTGCCCCCCCCCCCCCCACCTACCCATCCAACTCCACCCTGACGTTGCCACACATAACGTTTTGGACGCGAAACAACGGCGAAATAAGAACAAATGAGTTAAGAGTCATTGACGAGAGGCCAAGGATGACAGCAATGGAGCTAATTCCATCCTTTAGCTGCTGACAAATCAACTGGCGGCTGCAAAGCGAGTGTGAAATGCAACGTGGGACACAGTGCTGGGTGAGGCAGCATGGCCGACATGAGGAGGCCATCCTCGCCCGCGCTGCCGTGCCAGCTTTGAGGGACGACCTGCATGTGTGTGTCTGTCACACATGTCTGTCACACATGCAGGCTCGCATCCTCGTTTTTTTTTTTTTCTGGTCATTTCTGCATTTGTGCTTCAGAAAAAAAAAAAGATTCCGCCGTCAATCAATCAGCCATTACTGTGGCATCATGGATGGAGTTTGAGTCCATGCGGGTGGTGCTCTTTTCTTCGCCTGTTCGGCCCATGGCTGGCCGATGCCGGTCGTATATATACAATGTCCTTATTTACGGTTTTTCGCTTTAGAAGAAAAGTTTTGGCGTATAACTGCACTGGCCGGAGAGAGCTGAGTGCGCTGCGGCTTAAGAAAATGCATGTAAATAGACATAACACAAGCAAATGACGAAAGCAAATACATCTTAACCACATTTGGTACAAGAACGCTGCAAATACTAAACTGGCAGCAAATTAAGAAACACGTTCGCCAATTTGACGAAACATATATAAAGAAACACAAAGAAAGGCACTGCAAATACAGCAATGCCAGCAAGTCTTACACAACAAAACAGTCTTTTCCAGGGGACACTGATGAGCACCTCAGCCACACAAACCGGCTTTAGTTTACGCTCATTTCAGCTCTATATTTTTATTCTGGGATTCCACTCGAGTACCTTTGCATGATTCACAGTTCAGAAAGTCCTTATTTATCTTCTACTGACCCTTTACACGATGATTTTTGATTTTATTGGAGACAGAATCTGCTCTGCTGAAATGAAACTGAATTCTCTTGAAAATGCGTGTAGACGCCTCAAAGTCCCCTCAAGGCACCCCGGGTGATGCCGGCTCCAACTTAGAACCGGACTCATTTTGTCACGGCGTATGTGAATAGCATTGTCGGACAGCATTTGTTTGCAGCCGTGTGTTTGTTCATGTTCAGGGTGTGTGCAAATGCACCTCTACTGTTAAATCTCGCGATTACACAGTAAGCGTCCTCGGGGCTCCATCGGGGCTCTGACTGGGTTTACCTGTCTCCTGGAGCTCCGATGGTGCCCAGGCCTCCAGGACAGGTTGTCCATCTGTCACTGATCCCAGATGAGTCCTGTTAAGCAGCTTTGCATTGGGCCCAGCCAGTAGCACCCGCAGCCGCTCAGGCTACAAAGAAGCTGCTGCCAATGGCCTAGCTCCCCGCTGCATGTGTGTGTGTGTGTGTGTGTGTTTGTGGTGTTTGGTTTAGAATTTAGTTCTGGTCAGTAGAAGCCTGGATTCTGCTGGCTGCAGGAACTCTATATGCCCTCACATCGCTGCAGGCTCAGCTTTGGTTCAAATGATGTTTGGAATGGTGCACACGGAGTGAAATCCAGTCTCTTTTGATCTAGTTAAACGTAAGACCGCGCTTGACTTCCTTCAGTACTATTAATGTTCTGTAAAGGTGACAGCGAACGCATCATCTCACTAAAAAAAATCTCATGAGCTCTGTGTTCACCGTGAGATTTACGTAGGTAATACTTCACCGAGAGTCAAACGGTGGCAGATGGGAGGCTGATTTGACCTGCCACATCTCGAAAAACTCCTGATCCGCATGAACAACTTTAAACTGAGCGTTGTGTACTAAAAAAATGAAGCACACAAGATTGTGTGGCTGCATAATTTCTCACCACAACTTTATTCAGGCATTTCATAGATATTTAGGAGAAGTTTCAGTGTTTTTTCTTGTCTGAAAACTGGAAAGCTGGTGTTTTTCATCCCGTCGGTGTGTCGGAGGGGTTCACGGATAGACCTGTCAGTCATGGATTGTACGGCCCACTTGAGATGGACTCTGCCTCAGGCGCACGTCTGTTGAGCCTTGCCAGAGCACAATGAGCAAAATGAAAATTGTTGGCTGCCTTCGCTCTGAAAGACAGCAGAACCTCCCGTCCCCAAATATATTGATCTGTTTCTGACAAGCTGAAAGCTGCCGCAAGGGGGTCCGTACATGCAAGGGGTTAAGAGAAACTCAAGTCTTACTGACCAGCTCATTACGCAAGTCTAAGCTGACGATATGCGTTTCAATACAGTATGTTTCCGTTCCGACACTATTTCATTCGTTTTCCTTTCACCTTCAGGGTCCCAGGGCGACGCAGCCTACCCCAACTGGCCTGATATTGACGGGGGTGTCCATGTTGATGCAAGCCATCATAAAAAAAAAAACAAACATGATTACAGGCTTTGAGGTCAAAGCGACCCTCCTCTTCATTTTACTGACTTTCCGAATGACATGCAACGATGGGCATGTAGAAGTAAAAAATGTTTTAAAAAGTGGAAAGACACATTTCAAACCCCAGTGAATTGCAGCACACACATAACCAAGCCCGAGCATGGCTGAATTACTGGCTGGAGGGCAGATTTTTTTTGAGGACTGAGCAGAGCACGGACGCGCAGTAGATGCACTACACATGGGAAGAGACACTTGACCAGCCAGTGCCAAAACAGCACACACTCAACCAGGAACAAAACAAAGCAATTCTACGGGAGGATAGCTGGAGCTCCACTCCACTGGCTGAGCATGTTATAAAGTCTGAAGGCACACACACACACACACACAGTATGGATTTACAGGTTCAAGGACTGGAGGTGGGAGAAGACAGACAGACGCGCACACACACACACACACACACACACAGTCTGGCCAGTTGACCAGTCACACAGGCCGTGTCCAGCCCGGCCTCCATCAGATAGCAGGTTTACCGTTAATGGCCAGGCAGCACAGAAAGAGACAGCAAACAACCTGCCTTTGTCTTATCGCCACCCGCTAGCTGCCCAGGCAACTGCTGCCCTCCCCCAGCACACACACACACACACACACACACACAGACAAAACACATCACTCCACCTGACAATTCCAATTTACTTTGCCGTGACAAAGTTTGGGCTTGACCCGTTCCATCCACAGAATAAACATGGCATGTTGACCGTCCTCGTCAAAGTTCTGTTTTAGTTTTGTTTTGTTTTTTAACGTGTGAAGCACTTTTGTCTATGCTAATGAGCTGGCCAATTCGTTTTAATAAGCAGTTCAGCGCATGTTAGCGTTACACGGTCGGTCACGCTGCACGTGCCATTCACTTATCGGGGAAGTTGGAGCAAAAATAACGAAACGATGCTGCATTTTAGAGGACCATAGACGTGTTGGTGAAAGAGATTTGACTTAATACAAACAGGCTACACAGTAGTGATTACCGTATAACAGACCCATGCCGTCAGACGAGGAGGCAACACTGTTGGCCCGGGATTTGTTTTCTACTTCAATAATTTAAGTACATATTACTTAAAGAATATTGAGTTGGATTGCATTGCTCAACCAATCTTAGTATATTGTACTACAAAGTGCCCTGAGATGACCTCGGTTATGATTTTGGCGCTATATGATAAACACTATTATGAAGGTAACATCGTTTTCACTGGCACCTTTCGGCCAAAGTCGTCTGCGGCGTGATCAGAGCTTATTCAATGACAAAGAAAACAACCGCCAGCCATTTTTCACACCTTCGGTCTGTATATCTAAGTTGTTTCCGGACTTACCTGCAGTCGAAAAAACCGCCGCCGCTTTCTCAGTTTAATCAGATTTTCACCGTTGGATCATTGGATGAATACGGACCGGTTTGACAGCTGACCCGCGATGTTGAGGAGGCCGCATCGCATTCTCCCATCATCTTTCTTTCATGAAACTGGGCGTGGAACGTCTTTAGGAAGTGGAACATCTTCCCACTTCTTGTTGTTGAGGGCTGAAGTTATCATCACGTAATGTGGACCATTTTCGCTAAAAATATGTGGCATGCTCTCTATTCTCTGCCTTTCCCATTCCTGCACCCACAGAAGCGCATCAAGAACAGCTCTGTGAGTAACTTTATTTTATTTTAAATGAGCTATTAACGGTCTGATCGCGCAAACTAATCACGGTTCTGCCAGTAAAGTGGGAGGACTACCTCCAAATGTTAACTGGCAAAATGATGTCCCTTCTTTCTTGTCTCGCGCACTCTTGTTATATTATATTAATGAAGAGGTCGCCCTCAAAGACGAGTCCTGGGTAGAGATGAGCTGACGTCCAAAATTCTAACTCTAAAAATTCAACTTCCTAGTGTAGGGCTGCCCTGGGAAAATGTAAACAAACATTTTTTTTTTTTTTTTTTAAGGTGGAAATGGCACATCGAGTGTTTTGTATGTATATGTCAACAACAAACAGTGCGTGTTTGGTTGCTCTAATGTCGTTTTAAATTACATTTTAATAAATGTGTGCTGCATTGTGTGTTTACCAGTGAACATTTTGAGTTTTCTCACCTTAAATATTTGACTTGAATTAGAGACAAACACACAAAATGAAACTGGAAAATGCAGTCATTAACTTCAAATGCGGGGTTCAATAGACGAGCGAAAAGTTGGTTTTACTGCAGACTTTAAGAACAAATAATATTGGCTTTTTAATGTATTGAACTTAAATTGTTACTTACATCAATTTCATTTAAAAAAAAGTAGGCACTAAGATGCAATATGACCAGGACAGAGATGTTGCCTGGATGTGCTTCTAGAGGATAGGAATGATGGCCAAAACTAAAAAAAATAAGACCCTGGTGGTTAAAATGCTTTCATTTCTAAATTAAAATTACATTTTTTGCAGCACATTACGGTCGTTTGGCACAATAAGGGCATTCAAGACAATGCACTTACTAGCCAGCTAGCTAGGTGTCACCGAAAAAAACTGGAAGCACAGCCATCCCAAAATAAGAGCTGAACGCGTGTTCAGAGAGTTCAGCAGGTGATGACTCCGTGAGGAGTTTTGCTGGTATTTGATTTGACTGACTGAATATTGGACTTGTAAAATGTTTTTCATACGTTCATGCACATTTCAAAAGCACCAGAAGAAGACAGTTCTGTTATTCGAAAGGTCATACCCAGAGAGGGAGACAGAGAGACAGACAGAGAGTGAGTGAGACAGATGTTTTTGGGAAGCTGTCTCTGTCTTTATTTGTTTCACACATCAACACTACAGCCCTGTGACATGTGAAAGAGCCCCTGCCACTTTACCGCCACTTCCTTTCAGATCCCTTGAGCAGCAAATCACAACCTCTGACTTAAAAGACAAGGTTTCTGAGGGACACCTATTGTGTGTGTGTGTGTGTGTGTGTGTGTGTGTGTGTGTGTGTTTTTGACTCGTTGTCGCGATGGCTACAAACAGCCTCAGCCTCAGCGTCATGTAATGGCAGTGGGTGTACATATGTGTGGTGGTGCTGCGTGTACCGCGGTAAAGTAGCGGTGAGACTACGCGTGTGCATGGGTGAATATTGTGGTGGTGAGTTGTGTGAATGTGGTTTTGTGTGTGTGTTGGGGTGGGGTGGGGTGGGGGGTGGGGGGTGGGGGGGGGGGGGAGTCAAGGTGCAGTGGAGCAGATAGCTCAGCTCTATGCATACTAAAACCACCATCGCCACCGGCAGCAAAGATAGAGCTGGGGGGTGGAGGGTGGAGGGCGGAGGGGGGAGGGTGTATGGGTAGTGGTGGTGGTGGTGGTGGGGGGGGGGTGAGAGGGAGGAGAGGGAAGGAGGGAGCGACATAGCACCCCAGGGAGCCCCTTCCTTATCGCACCTCTCGGCTAAGTTTATCTGATTAGACATGACCAGGAAGACAGCGGGTAGAGAGAGGTAGAGAGAGACAGAGGAGAGAGAGAGAGAGAGAGAGAGAGAGAGCGAGAGATGTAAAATATTGGTGATTGGCGGTGATGGTCAAACTTGGTCATATTTCCATTCCGTTCAACCACACTCGGCGGCGTCTCATCAGAGCTGTGGGGTGATGGAGAGCAAGAGCTATTGTGCTCTGGTCGTCTAGAGGTTTCACATACGTCAGTGCACTTCGGGGGGCATCGATTCTGGCTTTCAGGTGAAGGCATGGAGACTAAATGTTGAAGAAATGCGAGGTGACATAAAATAGACACAAAGATGATGTAAAAAGAATACAACAGAACAGTTACGGTGCAGTCATAGTTCAGTCCCCACCCCCCACCCCCATGCCTCAGGGGCGAACAGAAGTAATGGATGACAACTTCATATACATTGTCCATCTGAATATCTTACTCAGGACACTGTGGATCAGTCAAAGGTGAAGTTCAAGCAACTGAACTTTGTGTTGGGCTTCGGTGTTTCGGGGGGGGGGGGGGGGGGGGGGCGCCCGGTCTTTCGGTGACGGCGGACTGAGCTGGACATGGAGCACTCGGGATGTACACCTCCTTTGGTACACCGTCCCGAGTCCTTTACATAGAGATTAGTCCGCAGTCTGTTATAGGCAGGGTTCTCATTTTTGCACTCTGTTCACACATTGGCAATAAAATGCAATTAAATAAACGTAAATTGCTGCATATTGTTGCATAATGGCGCCTTTAAAGGCTTAAAGGCTCATGTGTTTCTCTCGTTCTTATAAGCTCTCATGGCCGCCATTGAGACATCCCAAAAGTTGTCCTTCTTAATAGGTCTAATCTATGGTATTAATAAGTTACAAGTTAGCAATCAGTTACAACTTATTCACTGATCAGGTTTAAAGGGTCACTCAGCTGATTTTACTGAGTTATCGCAGTTTGGGCTTGGAGACTCCATTTACAAGCAAGGGAGGGTGCTGTCAAGTTGCATTATGGGAAATGTAGGCTCCTGTTTTTCTGGAGTATGCCCCACACCGGGGGACTCAGAGTCAGGATAGTCAGGATCAGCCTCTGCTGCTTTGATTTCTTGATTTCTTTTTATTATTATATTAAATATCTAATCAAGATTTGTTAATACCAACCAACAGCACCTAAAGTAACTTAAGTAATAGTGCAATACAATCAGAATCCTCTGGAGGCTCATCATGTCTCACTGTCTTAAAGCAACAACATGCCGCCAACACTTTTGCGTTATGTGAGGGGTCTTTCGCTTGCAATGAAAATTCCAGTGTCACGTCAGCCGACGCGCCAAAGTCTGTGACAAAATTCATACGGATCTCTTTGGGAATATAATTATTTCTGGGTACACTCTGAACATTTGGAACCGATCCAAATCCAATTAACAAAGAAGGTAGGCACATGAACCCAAAATGGAAATGAATGTTTGCAATGCAAATACAAATTGGCTTAGAGGAGAACATGATTGTACAAAGGATTTCTAAAAAGACAACAAAAAGAGAAAGAAAAATGAAAAAAAAAAAAACGATGTGGAAAGCAGACTTGGGTTGGGTCGCGTACGCGATGTGCACACTTGTGCGTGTTTTTTGTCATGTGGTGTGTTCTGGTTTTGTTTATGAAGAAATGTAATGAAAAAATACAGAGCAGGAAAGATGCTGCATTCCCACATTTTCCCTCCACTTTCCCATCTGTGTTCAGTCTTGTCTCATCATCTACAGCCTGGAGGGGATGATGTGTGTGTGTGTGTGTGTGTGTGTGTGTGTTTGAGAGAATGATAAGGTGTTGAGGTCTAGCGAACGAGTGTCTGTATAAAAGAGCAGAAGGAAGAAGAAGTGTGTGTGAGTCATGTGCGTGTGTGTGTGTGTGTGTGTGTGTGTGCGTCCGCGCAGGGACATCCTCGTCACTGAGAGGGCCCAGGGGACGGCCCGGCCTCCTCAGCCTCCTCATGATGATTGATGCTGGCGGGCCCCACACGCCCCGACCGCCCAGCTAAATTAAAAGCCTATTTTGTAAAGTTGTAAAGAGAACAGAATGGTTGGAGGGTAGGGGTGTGTGTGTGTGTGTGTGTGTGTGTGTGTGTGTGGGTGGGTGGGTCACAGCCGGGGCGCTCTCCTGTGTCTTTAGTATCATCAACCCCTCAGAGGATAGCCAGAAGGGGGTCTCCTCTTTGCCTGATGCTCTCTCTCTCTCTCTCTCTCTGTCTCATTCATACACACACACACGTGCACAGGAACACACACACACACACACACACAAAACAAACATACAAAAATGTATCCAAGTCTGAAAGTTTTTTTGTGTGTGACATCAGAAAATTAACACCAAATACATCTTCTGCAGAATTACACATAAACACACACACACACACACACACACACACCGGCCCTTTATTACTGCAATAACATCCTTTTACACTGTAAGTATGATCTTCCCTGTATGTTGAGTGGAGGGGCAGTATTTGTCTGTAAGTGTCAGATATATCACCTGGCGGGGCTGGCGTCCCCATACGTAAAGGCTGAGTCCCTGCCAGCCCCGGGCCCTTTGCTGCATGTCATCACCTTTCCTGCGATATAATACTGTGTAAGAAGAAGCACTAGATAAAGTGCAGTTTTTGTTTGTTTTGTTTCTTATGTTTAATTTGGGTGAACAGATCCTTTTCACCACTTGACGCTATGACGGTTACGTCACTGGTGATGCTGTTGTTGGGCTAATAATGCAGTTGTGTCAGTCACACAATACCCTGTTAAATGAATACGTTATTGTTGCATTCTCCTTTCCGTCATATCCATTTGTGCTTAGTTGGAGTTTTAGTTTTTATATTCTGAAGTCCAAGGCCCTCTATCTACCCCCCCCCAAGCCAAAACACCAAATACCGCTTATGGTCAAAACCAAAGCCATTCACAGCAATCGGATACCTGAAATACTGGAACCTAACTAATTGTTTTGGTGGCGCAGTCAAGTTTCCATCCATGGGCTAACCCAAACGTGAAGGTCTAGGAGATTTAGACTTTACGGTAAATTATTTTGATAATAATAATTAAAAAAAATAAATCTCAAATGAAAAGTGAGCTTTTGACAAAATTAGATTTTGATGATTTTATTATCCCTTTCTGAATACAGTAACAAGTTGATTTGCACAGTGCTGGGCCTAGGTAACACTTTTATAACAACACATATACAGTACCACAGTTTCGGCAGTAACACCAAAACGATACCTTTTTCATAACCTTAATTTAGGGATTATAAATATGCTTTAACCTTTTTTTTTTTTTTTTTTTCATTCATTTAACAAAATATGCCAAACTGCTGAATGCCTCCGTGTTAAATAAAGACCTTTGCTAAAACACGGTCTAAAGTCAGAAAGTGTTGCCGCATTAGATCAGGAAATACCTAGACAGAGAGTAAGTAAACAAGCTGAAGAATATTATCCAACGTTCGATGCCAACTTTTGATCCCTTGACACTTTTTGATGCTATGAACACATTTTGGCAGTACTCAGAAATAGCCAGCTTTGATGCCCTGCCCAACAGAGTGTAAACTGAAATGAATGGACATCTAGGGGAGACCCTGCATGCAGAAAAAGCGCGTTAAACAGTATACAGCACTCATGTAAGCTTTGAAAAAAATATATCCGCAGCAATGTAAAATATGTGAGCCTTAATTTTGCTTAAACCTGTAAAAGCGAACGTTTTGGACATTTTAAGAAAAGCAAGAGAAAAAATGATTTTCAGCTGACGACGTAGTGCCATCAGAAAACTGAACAAATGTTTGTATAAATATTTGAATAATTTCTTTCTTTTTTTTTTAAATGTCATATTCAGACTGGGGAACATTGTGCCTGTACGTTTTAATCCTGAACTTCGACAGCGACTCAAGGACGGGACACTCACTTTGTTTGTATATCATTTGCAAATCACTTATCCTCAATGTGAATTTAATTGACCAGGCGAGTCCAGGAGGCAAGGACAAGCACCCACACACACACACACACACACACACACACACACACACATGCTCCACGCCCTCATGTCACCCTCCAGCCACCATCCCTCTCTGCCTTCAAGCCATGCCAGACATGCCCAGCCCCCCCCCCCCCCTCCTCTGTTGTTGGCAGCAAGAGGTGAGTGGAGTGACAGCCCACCCTGAGCATGGCCAAGCAGCCAGACACACACACAAAACAGAGGTCAGGCCTATGTCAACTGGGGTGTGGAGGCCAGCTGAGATGCCCCGCCTGTTCATTGTGGTAATTTGTGATGTGTGTGTGTGTGTGTGTGTGTGTGTGTGTATTTCTTTAGTTTTAGTTATGTAAGGAAATCCTTCCGGGTCAACGAGGTTCTTTAAACATATATATATATAAAAAAAACAAAAAAACAATAGAAACAGCAGCTCAATTGGGCCAATCAAATCATCAAGTGCACCACTCATCATCATCTTTACTGCGACCGCCATCTTCGAACAGCAGTCGGTGACGTTGTCACGCTGTGTTTCATGCACCACAAACAAAGCCGCAGTCAAGTCGTCCTTCTAAGTCAATGCTCATGACGCGGCAACTGTTGTTAGCAACTGATGCAATCTTGCTTTAGGCCCATCCCACCTTATTAACTTGAACTACTGCTACTTTATTTGGTGCGCACAAACATGGCACGCATGGCAGTTTCACGGTGGAAGCGGGAGGTCGATCTGTAAATGGTTGATGGATGTTTACAAGGGACGGTTTGGGAAATAATTTGACCGTTCGCTTTTGTTTCCTCTTCCAAATTAAATTTGGCTAGCCTAAGTTTGACTACGTGTTATGTTACGTGTTATACGTGTCATAACGGAACAGAACTGAATAGAACGTATAAAGCCCTCTGAGCTAGGTGTCTTGATACAGGAGTAAAAAGGGCTCAATATGGCCAAGCGAGAGACCATTTCTTCCCCAATATTGCAGGTTATGATGAGGCGAATGCAGGCAATATATATATATATATATCTATAGATACGCCTTGTCCTTTCTCATGTTGGCCATTTACCAGTTAGCAAAACCTTTTACAGTCAGTGTGTGGCTGCGACGCCACCTTCAAGAACTCAAATTACAATTTGACCTGAATAATTTGTCGAAGCAACAGAATTTGTATATTGATTGAACATGATCCGTCTCTTGAGCCTGAAGCTCACGTCTCGTATTTCAAGGTAACGGCATAGTCTTTTTTTTTTTTTTATTGTCAAGACAGTGTCAGCCTAATCAGATGCACGGCTGGGTATCAAGCTTTCATACTTTTTAGGACCACCAAGTATCGAAACTGAGTATTAGTAATAGCTCGTTGCGTTTGAACCACAGCCAACTTTTTTTGTTCACTGTAAAGGGCTTTGTAGGGAAACATTTATATTTCTTGAAGTAGGGTATGGATGGGTATTAAAATTCAAGTATTGCATCAGCACTAGTATACAAGAAGTAAAGCGATACCCAGCCCGACTCAGAAGGTGAGTGGTACTATCCATGTTCTAGGATATATTGGACGAAAACAGCATTTTTACACAATTTGCGCACTTTACGTGTTCTCAAAACTGACCGACGTTCTTTGTGAACCTTCTTAAAGCTGATGTGCAGCCTCACTGTTTGCTGAAGGAGGCGTCAGAGCGCCCGGTGCCAGTCATGATCAGAACTGTCATCATCCCCTAACTGCTCCTTACCTTTATCATCCTCACATCACCATGGCAATTTCTCTATCATCGTCATTGGTATTGTACCCTGTGGCTCTTCATTTTCCTCATTCATGAACATCTCAGTGCATACACACACACACACAACACACACACACACACACACACACACACACCACACACACACACACATGCTCCTCCCTGCCGTCAGGCCATTTACAGAGAGGTCATAACCCCAGTGAATGATGGGAATGCTGAGCTGGAACCTATCAAGGCTGCCGATATGACCAACAGCACCCCCGCCCTCCACGCGCACACACAGATCTGTCAGTATATATGTGAGTAGTGGTGGGGGGTTACAAAGGCAGGAGTGTGTGTGTGTGTGTGTGTGTGGTGTGTTTTGTATTCGTGCTGTCATGATCAATTTCTTTTGGAGAGGTGAAAAGCTCGCGTGCCACTCTGTGGTGTATTGTGTTCATGCATGCGTGTGTGTGTGTGTGTGTGTGTGTGTGCGGCCTCAGCTGCATGCTGTGTTAGTGCAAAATACATATGTGCCGTATGTGCGCTTCCTTGTGAGCATATTGGTATTTGTTCGGTAGGTAATTTTGCATCGGCGTGCGTGTCTGCATGTAAATGTGGAAATTCTCAGGTATTTGTTGCCACTGTGTCCCAAATGTGTGTGTGTTCCCATAGTCCCACACATACGGTTCGTCTTCTTCAAAAACAAATCCTCCAAAGTAAAAGGTATTTGGTCCACAGTCAACTCGCGATTTGTTTTAATTGGCTATTTTAATCTTAATTTTGATCTAGGGGTTCGGGATTCAAGGATAATTGCTGTATCTTACAGCTCGGGTCTTATTTTCGTAGTGTTCGCCATCCCTTTCTATCAATTATGATAAAATTGTACTCATCAAAGCGCTGAGCTCTGGGGACACAGTAGCGATGCTACGCTGAAGTCTGAACGGGTTGTAAACAAGCCAACAGTTTAGACGGATTATTATGAGATACTGTGTCACTAAAAAATACCTGTAGCCATAGTTTTGCAAACTTGTACGTTTAAGTTCGTACCTGCAGACTCTGTTGAAAGCTTGTTCGTTCGGTTTTTCCAGCCTGCAAGCTCACTTTTACGATCTGCGGGTCGAAGCAAAGAATGTGCCCATGTATGTGCGCACTCACAGGAATCTTTGACAAAGTTTACTGTGTTGAGAGGTTTTGTGCGCAGAGCTTTGTGAAGAAAATGGAAGATCCGCAAGAGAGACTAGAAACTGTTGTTGTCCTCAGTGCTGCTGAAACCAATTCAATTGCGCGAGACAGTGGCACAGCTAGCCAACTATTAGCCGGGAGATCCCAGCCCACTAATAGCTTCACAGAACCAGGTAAAGACACGTAATGCGATGTGAGCCCCCCGGACAGGCGGAACTAAAAGAAGACTGAATGTTGAAGGCTTTTGAAGGCGTGGAACTAAATGTGTCCAACAGGGCGGAAATCTAGATGTTCAAACCTTAAAAGATTAAGCCTGCAAGCACGGTCCGTGATGTGCAGCTGCAAACTGAAATGTACAAGTTCACGAAAGTGTGTTGCAATGATGCAGTGTTCCGCAGATGGTCGAAACAACTTCATTTGGAGGTGAAACCGAAATCGCACGGGGGAAACTGCGCACACACGACCGCGGTGAGTATGGTCGGTCGGTGTTCAACTAGGAAGTCAGTCAGGGACATTTCACGAAGCACTTTTGAGTCGTAACTCCACTGTTCCCGTCTGTTTTCTCTTCCAAATCCCTCTGATTGTCTGACTGTTTGTGTTTCTACGTTCCCAGGTCTCAGCAATTGGTACTATGTTATTATAACCCAGAGGAACGCTATAAAAATTAAAACCCACGTTGCAATAAACCCCTCAATGCTGTCAAATGATGTCCTCAACGGTATGGTTATACCATCCTGTGTGTGTGTGTGTGCTGTTAGAGCAGGAGTCTAGACAGAGTGAGGGGTGGTGGGAGGTTTTGGGTTGCACCGAGGGAAGCGGTCCATTCTGCCATCCTGTCATCCCTCCCACAACCCCCCCCCCCCGCTCGCTCGCTTTCTGCACGGGGCCCGATCTGGGGCCCTTGTGTCACCAACAGATGGGCCTCTCACAAAAGGACCCCTCGGCCTGCCAAGCCGGTCTCCTGCACACCCGATTAAATCTCAATAGCAAAGTTAGAATTGATGCACTGAGTCTATGGTGATTCAATTAGAGCAGGACGGCATGAGGAAAAGGCAGGGCGATAGAGAGGGAAACAATGAGCGGGTAGTTAGAAAGTCATTTACCTGGTGCTATTCTGGCAGGGGGGGGCAGACAGCCACACGTTCATGTTTGGTGGGATAATGTGCTCTGGGCTTGTGGCAGAGATATATCAAAGGAGGCTTATCTGAAGACTCACTGGAGACCCTCAGACTAAATGTCTGCTTCATGCTTCCCGTGACTGAGATCCATGTGAATGCACACACATCGTCCGTAGAGCTTCGTATTAATAATATGCATGTTTAAGGCACAGGCTAAATAAGTAGCTGTTTAGGGCCCTGCAGCATGTATCATTTCTACGGGATCGCTGCACCTTTTCATGATATTGTGACACCCGTGTCCTGGGCGTAGCAGGCAGGCAGGCAGACAGACAGGGAGACCGGGAAATGGCTGGCAGGTGTGCAGGTAGGAGCAGGTGAGTTGAAATGCTGCAATCAGGAGAGAGTCAGGAGAGCACCAGGGGTGGTTACCGACCTCAACCGTTGTCTCGTGGTTTGCTCTCTTTTACTTTTCAGCACGTCACATTTCTTGTTACTGGCATTGTCATGGTAGCGACCTCTAATCGGGCACCGCTATCTTCAGGACGATGTCGTCAGTGCCTTTCCAACACCACAGAAGTGATTCAAATGACAGGTTCACTGCCATCTGCCACCATTACAGATGAGGATTGGTGAGGGCTGGGAGAAGTTAATTTGGGTTTGGCAACCCGATGTCTTGGTGTAAAGAGCTACTTGGTTAAGGTTAGGCGATGTTAATGATTAAAGGAAAGCAAAGTTGAGTGTTTTTTAAGCAAATGGGAAACAAGCAGCAGTCTGCTGTGTCAAAGTTCCAAGCTTGGTTGACCCATCTATTCACCACGTTCTCCTCCCTAAAACGATTGATGGCTTCATATCATACATATATATATATATATGACACCCCCCCCCCCCCCCCCCACACACACACACGGAACAGTTCCTGCTGGATTTGGGATCCCTGCTTTCATGACACAGCTTGAATCCTCCGAAATACAAATTGATCTTTTAACCCCATCCTCATGTTACCTTATGAATAAAGTGACTTGAACTGACCAATTTCCTGACTGACTGACTGACTGGCAGATGGATTCAATGACTTAGTGATCGGCTGGCTAGCCTGCTGGCAAACCACCACACTGACTGACTTGACCGGCCGACTAACTAATAGACCGATTCACCCATTCACTGAATGACTAGCACTGACAAACTTACTGATGGGCCCAATGAGAGATTGCCAGGGGCAACCAGGACTAGGGGTTCAGCTGTGCATTTAACAGTGTGTGTGTGTGTGTGTGTGTATGTGTGTGTGAGTGTGTGCGTATATGGGACAGACAAGCGGCTGTCTGTGATTAAGAATAAATAAGCCAATAAATATTCAATCAGGACAAAAAGAGGCATGATTGAAAAGGCTGGGAGGCTGTGATGGGCCGAGGTCAGCCTCGGCCCGGGTTGGGAAGTGTGTGGAAGATAGAAAATCACACAAGCAAATCTCTTTTTGATGTCCTCATTTGATGATAATACACTGCATAATGATGTAAGAATGACAGGCAAACATTGTTTCATTCAAACGCCGTAATGCATTAAAGATTTGATCATTTTCAAAGCCTTTAAGAACAAATGGAAATATTATTGTCTTTAACAAATGAACCTCACGCACCGTCTCGCATTTGCATAAAAGCACACTTGTACACAGTCGTCACATCCAATGCATAGGAGGAGAAGCAAGATATTTATGTAAAAACAAGTCATTTAGCAGCCTTTGTCGTAAAGCAGGGCTTTAAAATCCCACACACCGGCTGGGTAGTTTTTGTCTTATTTACTGAAATGAAACGACGTTCCTATCATCAGTTGGAGATCAACACAAGTCGCAGGAATAATCCGTATGTGTCTTTTAAACACCACCAAACGAACCGCCGCGTCCGGAGAAAGCTGCACTCCTCCAGCTTTCGCCACCTTTTCGCCACCTTCAGCACCACCATACATGCAGCGTTCGAACTGGTCTTTATTCAATGTGGCGTGTCATTTAAATTTGGAAGCCCAATTTTTTTTTTTTTTTTGTAGCCTTCATAAAACGGTGGTCAGCGCCGAGTGACTCGAGTTACAGCCGAAAGAGTTGAGGAGAAATGGCAGAATGCACGGGTCCAGGTGGAAATGCAAAAACAAAACAAAAGTAAAGTACATTTATTTCATACATCTTCTTGTAAATAAATCAAATTTCCATTTTTCTAATTGAACAGTGAACATCAACTGTATCTGGAAATTGTGTGTGACCTTTTTAACATTCAAATAAATCAGTGCTAAAATAATTACATTTAACTGTTTAACTTCCAAGCAGTTGTGAAGTATTCTGTTTCTACTCAATACTAATACTAATTACTAACAACTACTGATATTTTTAACATCATAATTCATCATCAATCAGTTTTTTTTTGCGTTACACATTTCAATTTTTCAATCATTAAGACATGTAGGCCTAGAGCTGAAGGTCTTGGGGGAGGATTGCCCCGGACCCCTCTGAAGATCCTATAAAAGCCCCCGACCTACAAGCGAGCTTCTACTTATCTTCACGTCAGCACATCAGTAATATTTAATCACACCTCGCCGTCATGGTTACAGTAATAACCACGTGGTTATGGTCAGGCAGGCTCTCCAGTGGTAGTCGCAGATTCTTGGTTAAGTTGTGGATATCACTGGTGTGTGTGTGTGTGTGTGTGTGTGTGTGTACATGTACACGCGATCATGCGTGATTCTCTGCCTCGCAATCAATAAGGCAACTGATGCAGGAATAGCACGCGGAAAGAAAGAGCATCCTTATTCCATAGTGTGTGTGTGTGTGTGTGTGTGTGTGTGTGTGTGTATGTGTGGATCTACGCTCTTGGTATGCATTAGTCAAATATACTCCCCACAGTGGGAGGTATTGGCAGGGACGAGCCGATAGGACACGGAGGCAGACAGTAAGATGTATGTACTACACCGCTACACAAACCCACTGTAATGGATTGCGCTGTGTCAGTATCAGGTGTTTCAGCGAATGTTCAGTCATGTATTGTGAGTAAGGACATTAACCGACTGTGTGTGCGCCTGCGTTTCTGCATGTCAGATAAAAAGCCGCGCCTGAAACTTTGTCACGCGCCTGTGTGTGTGTGTGTGTGTGTGTGTGTGTGTGTGTGTGTGTGTGGACCATGTGTAACGAATGACATGTGTGACATGGGCTGTCTGTCTGGTATGCCAGGCACGTCAGTCCTGCTTAGCATTGGCCCAGCCCCTATAGAGATGGCTTATCAGTGAAGGTACATATGGAAGAACAGTTTGCCTACACAGAGTCTCCTACCACCACCACCACCACCACCCCCCCACCCCCACCCCCTGTCAAAGAGAGAGAAAGAAATCCTTATCACGTAGCCCTCCATTCTCTTCCTCCTCCCTCTCCTCTCCTTCCGCTCTCTATCTCTGTCTCGTCTTGGAGATATGCTAATCGCTGTGTAAGTATATCCTGTCAAATAATTACCATATATTAAGCTCTACTCATCTTGGCATAATTTCCCCTTCCGCATAATCGTATTTGGGCTTCTTCCTTTGGAAAAAGCAGCGGACAGACGGGACTTACCTTAGGCAAGTTAAGCAAGTTAATCTACATTGATTGAATATCAGGCTCATCAATGTGTTAACGGAGTGTGTGTGTGTATGTGTGTGTGTGTGAGGAAGAAAAGTCTACATATTCATGCATGTGCGGTATTGGTTGGTTGTTAAAAAAGACTTCTTCACCCTCTACTGTACGCTGTATACTGTGTAATATATACTGCATGTACACTATGTAAAGTATGTGGTTCCTTCGGGTGGTAACTCAGGGTTCGTCCCATTTCCCTTCTTTCATCATTCCTCACTTGACCCGGATATTGTTGCCGGTCTCACCGTCACAAAGGACTTTCCCCATT
Source organism: Enoplosus armatus (assembly GCF_043641665.1). NCBI lineage: Eukaryota > Metazoa > Chordata > Actinopteri > Centrarchiformes > Enoplosidae > Enoplosus > Enoplosus armatus. The sequence goes on along the minus strand of NC_092184.1, from coordinate 1,989,537 downwards.
CCTTTATTTCTGTTCGGAGGATCAAGGAGCGAGGAGGCACCAGACCATCCCTCGTGGACGTCTTTGGGCTGGACGGAGACGCCCCTTTATTGGCAAAAGTCGACCTCGACTTATTTTACGTTTTAAGCGACATAACATTATCTGCGTGACTTACGTAAGTGACTTGACACCACGATCTTTTCCTGAACCTTAACCAAGTAGTTTTGTTGCCTAAGCCTTCTGAACCCACTGGTAGGTGTAGCAGGCCCCCCTTCTTACCCACACCTCTGAGGCTGATGACCATTGATAACGCCCACTTAATCGAGGGATAACATTCCAATCGTCCAATCAATTATTTCCCCCCCCCCCCCGTAATCTGTGTTATGGATAATATGACAGGCGGACAGTCATTCTAGACTCTGCGCTCCTTTATTATTATTTGAAAAGTGCATATATATATATATATACGTGCGAACCATCAGAACTTTTAACACAGCTGTTAAAGTTGGCTCGGCTCTTCAGTGGGAGGGACTAAGATGCAAGCGAAAGGCGCAACCGTACGTAGCATAATGACGTCTGAGTGTAAAAAGTTTAAAATTCTTTTTTCTCTCTCGTGTCTGTCGATACACGACTGTAGAGTTCTACATTTCTAAATCGACACGGACTTCACAAAAACACCCAGGCATTGCGGTTGTGTAGAGGCACAGTGCTGCCTGCACGCCGTTATACAGCCTGTATGCTCAGTTAGCTTCAATAATAGTGTGTGTTTGTGTGTGTGTGTGTGTGTGTGTTAGTGTGTGTGTGTGTGTGATCCCAGCCTGGATCTGCCCTCCAGATGACACTCGAGTGACATTGTAATCTACATGACTGATAAGTGCTCCATGTCATTAAAGCCAGAAGAGGCTCTCCATCGCTCTCAGTGCAGCTTTACATCAGAGAGCAGTGAACCCTCGCTGGGGATGCCACAACTGGGGTTTTTTTTTTTTTTTTTTTTAAGACTGACATCTCTATATTTGGACTGAAGCTTCCAATAGCCTGCACGCTGCGTCTTTAAATGTTACTATTCCAGTCTGAGAAACAAAATGACGCCCGTGTTTCCAAATATCGTTGCCTCCCGATGAGGTCAAAATGTACTATAATTAACCATCATTCACACACAAGTAATCCTTGATGTGCACATACGCTTCCATGCATGTATGTATGAGTGTACTGTGTGTGTGAGTGGGCATGTCCGTGGGAGGGTATAACTCATGCTGTGGGGGCATGCATCTGTTTACACTGTCACGTTTCGGGGACTCGCCTTCCTTTTTGGGGACAAAACGCAAAGACTTGGTTTGAGGTTTAGGGTAAAGTTTAGGGTAAGTCTCCAGGAATTGAATGTGAGTCAATGCAATGCCCTTCTGACGTGATGGAAACACGGCTGTGTATGTGTGTGTGGGTGTGTGTGTGTGTGTGTGTGTGTGTGTGTGTGTGTGTGCGTCTGGGGGATGGCAGCAATGGTACCCTTCCAGAGAGCCTGTGCTCTCCAAAGAGGCATCCATCTCTGGGGGTCTTTTGTGTTGGGAGGAGCAGCCAAGGTCAGCAGCTGAAAGAGCTCTCTTTGTGTGTGTGTGTGTGTGTGTGTGTGTGTGTGTGTGTGTGTGTGTGTGCGCGTCGCCTCCGTCTAGTGACTCAGTAACAGGATCCTTGGCCTATTAATTGGCCTGACAGTGATAAAGGAAATGGAAGTGGATGCTATTTGTCTCTAATGCAGCCACACTCATATTAGCCCAAAGACAAATGGACACTGTTTTCCCACTTGAGCTACTCTAATTTTTTAAAACCCCTCTGAGGGTGTGTGTGGACTGTGTGTGTATGTGTGTGTGTGTGTGTGTGTGTGTGTGTGTGTGTGCTTGTTTTTATGTGTTTACGTATCTTGTGTATACAATGTGGTTGTAGTTGTGTGTGTGTGTGTGTGTGTGGTTGTATTCTTTTCATTTCATATCTTAAAAAAACAATTAAGGTCCTTGTTGTGCAGTAAACAGGCGTGGAATATGATGTAGTGATGATGTCAGCACTGTGTTTGTATATGTACAGCATATGTGTGTGTGTGTGTGTGTTTGTTTTTTTTTTTTTATGTGTTAACACGTGTGTGCTTGTGTGTGCATATGCAAATAGATTCGTTCCTGGGCACGTGAGTGTGCGTTTGAGTGCGGGCGAGTTGTAAGGCAAGGGGCGGGTAAGCAGCGATGAGAGAAGGGAGGTGGTCAATACCTGCCTGCATGTGAGGTCAAAGGTCAAGGAGAGATTGAAGCCTGAAGCAGACTGCCGGGTGATGAGTGGGGAGGCGTGTAGGACGTGAGGGTAGGGGACCGTCTTTATTCTCCTCCGAAATTGACTATTGTTAATGCTGTCTGTGACACATGACCTAATGGACACGCACACACACTCACACACACACACACACATACACGCACACACACAAATCCCTGTGCATACACAATTTGATATTTCGGTGTTGAAGGATAGCAACACTTTAGCATCGACGGAAAATGATCTTGGCATTTGCAAGTTTAAGTTGCTCGGTGTGCTCACAGCTGACGAGCCTTACAGCCATCTAGCATGCAAACGATGAGGACGCCACCTTCGGATTTTTCCCCCACTGGATGTTCAGCAAGCCAAGGTGGAACCCAACAAGAGATTCGGTTCAGCAGGGAGTCATTAGCTGAGAAGTGAATGCGAGGTTGCAGTGTCTAGGATCAAGTCCCAATTTCTTGTGCTTCTGTAGCGACCGGCTGTTCTGCTGTTTGGATGGTAAAGCTGCTGGCTTGTGACGAGCACGGGTAGATATTTCTTTCTCTGATGCGCCGATCATCGGCAGCCATGTAGGGAATTCCTGAAACAAGGAAACTTACATGGGGAAAAGGTGGAATTATCTATCGCCGTCGGAATTTGGTCTGGTAACACCCCTGTTTTTTTTACCACTTAGTGATATTCAACCATACACATAGTCATGGTTACGTGCTGAAGTTGACGCAGAAAGTGGACGCTGACACTTCATGTGTGGCCTGAATGCAATGGAGGTGAATGGAACTTTTGTTCATAGCGGTCAAAGCATTGATAGATTATATTTAAAAATTAAAAAAATTGCCTTTAGAAAGAAATATTCCCGCATGATGACTGATTTAAGGCTGAGTGACGAAATGACTTCACAAAACACGGCTGTTCTTCGGTATACAAATGTTAGCGCTAGTGTTAAGACCACATTACCCACAAGCCTTAACGATGGAGCTCCCTGAGCTCCTTTAAAGAAAATAAACACGAAATCTACCAACGCTCTTCCATCTTGTTGAGAATGTGCCCCCCCCCCCCACCCCCCCGCCCTTCTTTCTTCCCCTTATATTTGAATGTGAGCAATGCGTCCAGAAATGGGTATCCGTGTTTAAGTGTGTGTAAAGCATGATAAGGGAGAATGGGATCTGATAGGGCATGATAAAATACGTGGGTAATGTCTAGGTGGATTTTTATGTTTTTCCCGAGGAGCCTGTGTGAGGATGTTATCTCCAGACTGGGAAGCCATGTTTCCCCCTCCAGGGAATCCCCCCCCGCCACCGCCACCACCACCACCAATACCACCACCCTCAAGCACTGGTTATACTGGGCATATGTCCACTCCCTTTCTCCCCCCCACCACCACCACCACCCCCTTCTCATTTATACTATCTTTTTTTTTTTTTTTTTCTCTTTTTGCTCTGCGATTTCTGAATCGCTCCCAAACCATTTTTCAACCAGCTGCTTTTGTCAGTAAACAACTTTATCTCTCGGGATATGGGTTATTCTCTCCCGCATTATCTATATTACGTTATCGCCTTCCATTATCTTTTGGCTCAAAACCATATGGCGCACGATAGTGGATCCTGTGCGAGTGTTAGAAACCAGAATTCTCTCTCTTGGACAGAATGTGGATCAAAGGAGGAGGTTATTCTCTTCTTTTTTTTTTTTTTTTTTTGATAAAGAAATCAAAGTAGGAAGAGAAAACACCTGCAGCGGATTCAATTGTTACTTGAAGTAGATTCATCAATTTCTATGATTAATATTGGCACTATTGCAGTTCAAGTGTAACCCCTGTAGCTGCCATGTACACTTTGCTCACACAGTAGTTGTGGTTTTGACCTCGCATTGAAAATGGCAAAAGGTTACCTGTCAATGTGCGTTACCCTTTAGACACACAAATGCGCTTGTTTGCCGTCTGACCCGGAGTCATATGAAAAGACTGATAGCAATTAGTGTTCCGTGTCCAGGAGGGGGAAAGGGTCTGACATGGTCTTTTATGAAGAGTACGGTCTGGACCCGCTCTATGAAAGTGTAATGAGATCGCTTTTGTTGTGATTTTAGCGCTATATAAATAAGAGCCGAATTGACACTGAATTGCTCAGCATGCCTTAGCACAGCATCTAGCTACATTAAATGGCGAAAGGTTATTACACAAAAGAGCCACTTTCGGGTTTTGTTTATCATACACTTGAAAGTGTTGAACAAGAACGTCCCCCATTATGGTGCTCCCAAAATCACTGTCTCGTATTGTAATGTTTTGTATTTTCACGAATCAACATGTAAGGGGGATGACTTTTTTTCTTTCGCAGAGCTATGAACTGCAGAGCAAGGCTGAACAGACCTGGGGAGGCCATTGCCCCGTCTCTGTACCGGACACACAAATGGAAATAACAAGTGAAAAGACAGGTAATGAACAGGGTTTTACGAAGATTATTGGACCGTTTCTTTTAACCATCCCTGTTGATGTTGCGTACTTCCCTGACGCCGCCACTTCTCTCACTTCTGGTGCTGACTATCAACCACAGGCCGCATCATTTCGACCCCGCGGCAAACGCTGGACTCGCCAGGCACAGACAGGAGAAACGGTCAAGGGGTGGTAGGCTGGGATGTGCTGATCCGTGGAGCGAATGTGATGGAACTGCTGCTTTCCTGGAGCGCCATTGCGGTCAATGCTCAGCTGCATTCTGTAGAAAACAAGGGGCAACATTCTCTTAAATTTCTCTGATATTTTCTTTAAATTTTCTGTTAAGAGAAAAAAACAAGAGAAGTCAAGTCCAGACTGAGCGTTCTTAATCACCCAAATCGGCACCCAAGTACTGGAAAAAGTACAAAAATAAGATGAAATGTCTTCGCGTAACGCTTCCTGCATGAGGTCCAAGGTGTCTCGACGCACAAGGACTTCCGTGAGCACTGAAATATATCTCCCCGCTCGCATTCGCGTCCACTGATTTTGCGTTCGTTTTTTTGCCTGGCATTTGTTAAAAATGTTGTATTATAATTACTGCCGGTAATTTCCCACAATGTCGTGCGTGGTACTGTTTGGCGACTACAATTTGTCTTTTAAAGCCTCAATTTCTGATGTTTTTGACGAAAAATTCCGATTGGTTATGATGACGCTTTAACTTTCAAGCATAGTATCATTCAATTAATTGTAACTTTATCTGTTACTACAACTAACTATTGCTTCAGTGGTAAGTTGTGCACCAACCCGTACAATTCCGCGGAATGATTAAAACAAACACGATGAGTTCATTCAACATTGACAATAAACATTGTGTTTACTTTATCATGCTGCAGTTCATTAGCACCAGAATCAAATCTGCTTGTAAACCAAATGTAAGGCCTTTTACATAATACAGCGCTTCATACTTCTATTCTTGATTTGATTCAGAACAGATTACTCAGTATCTGAACTGCTCCGCATTGTAAACCCCGCTGACGTCTAATTGTGTCCAGGTCTGAGGTCGCATCTTTGCTGTGTGGTCTAGTCATGACCTGAGGTGTTTCAGCCCCCCCCCCCCCCCCCCCCCCGCCCTTCTCTGCTCAGTGCTCATTGCTAGACTCCGTGTCTCATTTGAATATATTGATTGGGCCATCTGTAAGCCATTTATCTCCTTCAAAAGACCGTTAAAGTAGGCCTCCCTACCTACTCAGCCCGCCCACCACTGTTTCCCTGACAGGGAGAATATACACACACATTGAGCAGGACACACACACACACACACACACACACACACACACTGGCTGAAGAAGTGGACCAAATATCCTCAAAATATTGAATTATTTTTTTTACTGAAACACCACCTTTAAACAAATAAAAGCAACAGCAGAAGCGGCCGCGCATGCTGCGATTTGAGATAAGGGCCAGGAAACACATCATGTAAACACAGGGCCGTGGTGGGCGAGCTGAACGCAGAACAGCCTGCTTTGGGGAACCGAAACTATCTAATGCTTCATTTAGTGTTGCTGAAATTCCCACCAAATAATGAAACCAATTATTGCATTCACACGGTGAATAATGCCTCCTTCAAATAATCTGCTTATCTGGCCTTGCCTCCATGGCTTTGCGTGTGTGTGTGTGTGTGTATCTGCCTATCATCACACACTGCACCCTGATGTTGCCGAAGCAGGGTTCTGGCACATCTGCAAGCCCCAGATATTCTTTGAACACACATATACGTTTTGTCAGCAGAGTGCATGCATCATCATGATTGACTTATTCCTGACATTCCCAGTGGTAAAGCCTAGGTAAAGGATTACCCTCTAGTCTTGGACTGCTGCTCACTGTACAGCAAAGACACATGGACACACACACATAAGAAAAAAACACACTCACATACAAAACTGTGCATCTCCAACAGGCATACGTCTCTTTGTGTGTAGCGCCTTTTACTGCCTCTTTGTTCCCTCTTTTGTCTCCATTCTTCATTCAAATCCGTTCTCTCCTCAGACAAACCGTTGGCGGGCAGCCATTTGCAAGACCGAGCAAGGGGGAAGCGCAGAGCTGGAGAGAAGGGTGGATGAAGAGAGGGAGACAGGGGAAGGCGGGAGGGAGGGAGGGAAAAAAAAAGAAAAAAGAAAAGGAGTGGAGAGAAGCAGGGAGGCATGGAAGAGAGGAAACTGAGAGGGAACACAGAATTAAATGGTAGAGGTGAATTCATGCTCCGCCCCTCAACATGAGCACAGTCGGCTGTTTCCACAGCATGGGGGGGGGGGGGGGGGGTTTGCGGATCACTCCCTGCTCCTGCGGGCTGCGAGTTAACATTTGAAATTTCTGCGCTCCGACAAGGTGAAGGGTGGCGGTCGCTATCCAGCGGAGACTTTGCCTCTGTGTGTAAGTACAGGGCACGGGCAGATGGTGGAAAATTGGCGTAGGGGCTTGAACCATACGGAGCATATGCACATGGGGGAGTTTTGCAAAGACCCGGGGCATGGGGTGCGAGCCGAGGACCCGGCGCCCGCTGAGGCTGGCATAAGACACAAGGCACTGACATTGGCACTGGTGAGGGGTAACCGTGCGCCTGAACTTGTCTTGGAAGGCCCTAGAACCAGAGAGCTGGAGTTTCTAACCAGACAACAGAATCCTGTCGTATATATATTTATAGCTGCCGGCCAATTATTTTTTTTTTTTTATGTAAAAGTCCAAATCGTTTTTTTTTTTTTGTCATGCTAAATAACAAATTTGGCCTGCAACAGAAGGAAATGTCCCATCCATTGTGAGCTCCTTCTTACTGCACTTCCAACAAATGCTTGCCAGAACGTCTTAACAGTGTCTGGCAACTTTTCAACCTTCCGAGAAAGACAATCACTCCCAACTTTATCCAGTAACTGGGCAGGTGTGTGGAGGTTTGAAAGTATAGGCAGGATTATGACTTCTCTCTCAAGCTCTCTTTTTTCATTCTTAACAACTACCGCTTGCAAATCCCCCCCCCCGCTGAGGGACTAATAAAGGATTATCTTATCTCATCTCATCTTACTCCTTCACTTTTTATTTTTCTACCACCAAGTGTGCATCATGAATGCCTTGAGAGGAGACTCCCTTCCCCCTTCCCCTCTGAAAGTGTGAGCTGCTCTCTCCCCCCCTTTTTTTTTTTTTCAGCCCACCTTCGAGTGCGGCCATACGGAACAGGTATGAACATCACGCGAACTAGTTTGTTGTCACTGGGTGACGCACCCTGGACAGGTTGCCAGTCTATCACTGGACTAATATACACAAGCATACAACCGCGTTCACACTCACATTCATCAATCCCCGAATAAATGGGACGGTGTAAATTCCTCTCCACGCCGTGAATGACAAATCAGAGCCCAGTAGGACAAAACGTCTAAAGCCGCAGTGGCACAACTTGTAGAGGCTGTATGCCCTTTACACACCACAATATGGAAGTGTTGGACAAACTGTATTACGGTCGTAGGGCTTAAGGTGTAAGGTTTGTCCTGAGGATGGTGCTGGAAGAAAAGGCATTAGGATTAAAAGAGGTTCATCATTTAAAGCACTTGAATAGATTTAATTGAAATCTGCCTGTTTTGATGTTTCTTGTGTACAAGTGGAAATTGCGGCATGATGCTGGCACTAGAAGAAAGGTCAGGGGGATAAGGAAAACGCTAGGATTAGGAACCATGAAAAACCCACAGCAAATGTAATAAAAATTCAGAAACATCTGTTGACAAGGTCCTCATGGACCACAGTGTTGGTCAATGGGAAAACCGTGGTGCTAGAAGAGAGTACAGGGGTCACCAAAAAGGTGAAGGAGTCATCCTCTGGCGATCATGAACGGATGGACTGACCACTCAAGCAACACACTATTTCCAGAATCCACATTTAGCATCGTAACAGCGTCTGAGAACTCATCAATCCACAGGAAGGTGGTCGAACCTCTTCACCACCCCCCAAAAAACAAACAAGGCATTTAATTCACTCAAGTCTTACAGGGTTTCTCAGTGTGGATCAACAGTCATCTCTCCCAGCTTAATCGGGTCCGTCAGCGTTAAGTTGATTCCACTTCGAGGACTTGCCTCGCAAGCGGACGGGGGCTCGGGTACGTGGTTCCTGCTGAGGTCAGACCTGAGGCCTACTTAAAAGATTGCGTATGCAAGTTAAAAGCTTTCTTGCAAACATTTATTCCGTTGATTAACATCATAACCAGTCTGAGGCCATTTTATTGGACGGTGCTGATAGCTGTGGGGGATATGGATGGGCCTGTACAGTTCGACAGAGGCCTGTCACAGGGGCGCCGCAACATAAGGGGTGTGTCATGAAATGAAAAATATGCACAGAACATCCATGACGCACTCAGAATCAGGAACCACAAGTGTTATTTCACACTTTATTCTGTCTTGCTATTTAGAAATTGCTTCCCTGTTAGGGTTACAATCAATGCACACATCAAGTTTTTACGGTGGCATATTTTTTTGGTTTGTGGACAGATGAGACAATGCGCAGTGAAAATAGCCGCAGTCAGAAGTTGTGACCATTAAATCTCATAATACTAGCGTTGGCCTCCATATACCTTAACTACTTAGAGGATCTTATTTATATTAGAGACATCCCAATTCCCCTTGTTGAAGTGTATTATCCTATTTCATTAACGAGCCTCCCTGCTTCCGTTTTAACTTGCTGTTGGTGCCGTTTGCTGCTGACGCAAACTTAGCTTCGACACTGAACAAATAAATGACGAAAGTAGAAGCGACTGGAATTATTTAGCGCGCGAAAACAGTATTTCTGTTTAAAAGAAAAAAGACAAACTAAGAGGAGCAGAGTGGCGAGTATGACACTGTTAGGTCACGTCATTGATGAATCAATGCTGCGGAAATGCACGTTACGCAGCCTTTAATTTCCTCGGGCTCTTATTTGAGACTTGGCTCTTAATTGAAAAAACCTGCCTTTGTGTGACAATTTATGGTAAATGTTAAAAAAAAAAAAAAAAAAAAAAAAAAAAACATCCTCATATTTCAGTTCTACAATTTGTAAATGAAGATTGCATTTTTACCAAAACAGCCATTTATATTCCCAAAAAATTGGCCGCTGTTCAATAAAAAAAAAAAAAAAACTCAAAATACAGCTTTTGGCCAAGCTTCGACAATAATTCAACCTCGGTAACAGCTCCTCCCTGAAAATCAGGACAATGATGTACAAGTGTATCTCAGGCAAGTGTGTGTGTTTACCAATCAATTTATTCCGCCCTGACATGTTCAGAGTCCTGGTGTCATTATGGCCACTGTTTGGTGCTATAAAACAGAGTTGGACACTGCTGATAGCGGTGAGGGATATGGATGAGCCTATGCGGAGTTAGACAGCGGCGTCGCCATACATCTTCCAGGGTAAAGGCCTGTCATCGCCGCGCTGCTACGGAGGGGCCTGTCACGGAAGCGAGCGCGCGAGCATTGTCCAGTGTCCATGCATAACACTGAGGGCGTGCCGGCCAGCTAACTGTATAAGCACACATTCGGATACACGGACACATTTTTGTAGTGAAAACCTTATTTCTGCCTTGTCTCATCTTCCTATCACCGGTCCATCACACCTTCCTGAAACACACACAACACCCCCCCCCCCCCCGTCTCACACACACACACACACACGCATACATACAGTCCTTTCTTTCTTAGATGTGTCTGTACACGACTCCCTGGCCGCAAATCCTTCAGTGGGATAGATGAGTGTCTCCAGCCCATTCATCATCCGCCTTATCCGCCACCCTCGCCACTGTTTTTATATCAGCCAGCAGTCACACTGACAACTGATGGCCCTCTCCCTCCCTCGCTCCCTTCCTTTCTTTTCTTCCCCACAAGTCTTTTCTCGTGCCATTTCTCTTTTTTCTCGCTCCCCAGTGCCCTACTTGCTTTGCTTGTACGCCTGACAGTGCGCATGTTTGTGGGCGTCCATGCACACTTTTCCCACCTCACCGCCTCCTCCTCCTCCTCCTCCTTCCTCCCCCACTCGTACAGATCTCCTTCCTCCACCTCCCGCTCTTTCCTCTCCCGCCCTTCCCCTCTCGTCTTCCCCTCTCCACGTCCCTCTTCATCTATCTGTCTCTCTCTCCTGTGCACCGTTGGGACCAGAGTGGCACCTTCAGAGCGGGCCGTAAAAAAGGCCCTATAAAAAGCCCCAACACGGGAAAGAAAGGGTAATGATGAAATTTAACTGCTTCTCCTGGTGCACCTGGGGTCTGGCCCTGTGTGTGTGTGTGTGTGTGTGTGGATATATGAGCATGCGTGTGTCGTGTGTATGTGTTTGTGTGTGCTCGGCTAGCGTGAGGCCTGGGCACTGAACCGGAACTGCCCTGCTAGGGGGTCAATGTCACGGCACCGCCATGAGAGTTATCGCTTTTTAAAGACGCACTATAGATTTTGTGGGGGAACTCATTTACACCGGCATAAAATGGAAGGTGGCAGGGGAAGTTTAAAATCTAAAAAGGACGGGGGACTGGGAGACCGGGAGGAAAATAGGTTCGATGGCTTGAGTGGCCTCACCGGTGTGATACCAATTTAACCCTTCGTGGAGGATGGACATTTTTATCCTTTTGTTCTCTGACGGACTGAGACAAAAGCAAATCTAGGATAGACTCAAATTCACAATGTTACGAGTCCAAGTTATGTGCCTTTGTCTGTTCAGATGTGGCTCGAACTTTATTGCAGTATACTGTGTACAGTATATGTCTATAAAATCCATACAGAGTTATGTCCACTGCAGATGCCGAAATAGCATGTTGTTAAACAGATTTATGAAGTGTGTCGCCTCAACATTTTTTAATGTTTTATTGATGCAGGAGTGCCATAACGTCAATGAATAGATCCCATTAAAATCTAATGGCCTCGTGGTGTATGTGTTTGTTGGTGCAAGGTAAATTCTCCACCTGTGTGTGTGAGTGTGTGTGTGTGTGTGTGTGTGTGTGTGTGTGTGTGTGTGTGTGTGGTTGGAGCCACATGCACCTCAGGGCAGGACTATTTTCAGTTCAGTTACTGGCTGAAGCCCAGCACCCTCCCCGGGCTCAGATGCTGGCTCACCGGCCTCCTCAGCCTTCCCCTGCCTCCCTTGCCTCCCACCTGTCCCTGGCTGCGGGCCTCTGCGGCTGGCCCGCCAGCGTGGAAAATCAGCCTTTGATGGGCCTGTGGGGACTGGAGGAGGGGACGGCCGTGGGTTGTGGAGAGGATGAAAGCCCCGGGAGGAGCAGCATGCACTGACTGACAGGGCTTGACACTGGAAGGGCCCGCAGCCCAGGCCTGGCACCTTTCCTCTAGCAACCACCAGGCCTCTTTGACTGGCCAGCAGAGCTGGGTCCCGTACGTACCCCGGTGTCTTCCAGGCCTCAATGTAAGGAGCCCTTTTCATGAGCAATGTCCCAATCCAGTTAAAGCTGCACTAAGCAAGATTAAATAAAAAAAAATTGCGGCCTTCTTATCTACAAAAATGAAAGTTGAGGCTGTAACCTGCAAAGCCAGCTCATAATTGTTGACTGGCAAGACATTTGTTTTGGGACAGACGTCATTTGTTGTAGGCTGCACAACACATAATTGACACTTCTCTCCTTTAGTCATCAACATAAACATGTGTTAATTGCTTGACTCTGGATTTTAATTCAGATTCTCAAACTAAAAAAAAACACGACGGCTGATCTGGAAACAGTGTCCGCTTTCTCTTAAACTGCCCTTCGAAATCAGTTTTCCTATTCTCGATGGACGTCGGAGATCCCGGAACCAGGAAAAGAGTTAATGCTGCTAATTGTAACAAGGTGTGTATGACGTCTGTGTGTTCAGACTCGGATCGAGTTGTGACTCGATGTTAAGTTTGTGGTAAATTGAGTGAATGGGGGGGACAAGGTCTGGGGAGAGTGGAAGATATTGACGCAAAAAACGTGCATGTTTTTCATATCTGCTCAAAGCGCGTGGATAGTGTATTTGTATTTGGTCACAGATCCTACCAGTGAAGGATATCTCCACCCGGAATGATCTTGTAAACGGCGCACCTTGTCCGAGATCAGTGTGAAGTTTGGAATGTACTGATACAAAGTAAGTATATAGACATTTGCATAGCCGTTTTTTGGTCTTTTTTTTTTTAGGCTGGCACACACCTTTATGACATAAAGGAATCACGATTCGTAAGTAAGAAAGTTTACGTGGTCACAAAGGGCTTCACAATAACAACAAAGCAACAGCCATAAAATGTAAAAAAAAAAAAATAGTAACAGTAATAAAAAAGCGAAATAATCATCAATAAATCTAATCAGGATTAGTGACAGTACAACTAATGTACATCATACAAATAAAAGGACCAAAAAGTATTTCTTCTTGTCTTCCAGAGACATGGGAGGGAAACTGCAGTTTTAATGCCACGTGGATTTTAATTTTTGTTTCGGTTATGACAACTTTGCACTCACCAAAGTGATGAGTGCTAAGAAAGGAGCGAGAAACATGAACAGTCAGACGATCGGACAGGTTGTAAACAAGCCCTGTTAGTCCAAAGGATTTAGCTCAGTCTGTGGGGACTTTGCTTGGGAACCGGTGGGGGGGGGGGGGGGGGGGGGGGGGCACGAGTAGTACAGTCAGTGTGAACTGGTAGCTGGACAGGTGCCAGTTCACCTTCTGGGCGCCGCTGAGGCGCCCTTGAGCAAGGCACCGGACACCTAACTGCTCGGAGTGCCTTTGGTGCCTACGTGCGTGCAAAAAAAAAATAACAATGAGTCCCAAGGGGATTAATGACGAAATTCTTCTTCTTCTTTTAGATAATCTGGATAAACTGTTTACCTGTATAATCGTCCGGCGGACCTGTTTTTAGCGATGTTGCCGTGGTTTGAAATTTCAGCAATTATGAGTCTAAATGAGACAAAACTGACGGCCAGAGCTGCAAGAATGAAGCGCGGGACGTCAAAGTGGCCAAGAGACATCATCGTGGCAAAACCGCGAACCGCTGTCCCTGCCTTTTTAGCCTGCGCATTTTGTGCCAAGCGTTCACCTCCAGAGACCCCTTTGTGGTATCAATTAGTAGTAGATATTGGATATTTATTGGCGTGGCGTAGGTTATTAACTGGTGGGATCTTTTAATTGCCAAACCACACACTTGCACCAGTCTGTGTGGAATGTCCATCCTGCCAATGTACAATCCAATGAAACATGTGCCATGCATAAATTACTTCTACTTCCTGCAAAACAGCTTATTGCTAAAAGGATTAGGGTGACACACATATAAACAACACAAACATGCTAATCCTCATTAGCACTGCTGAAAGCCCCTCTGATGCAGCGGTGGAGAGATGGCGGGGGGGGGGGGGGGGCATGTAGCCAGGCAGGATGGTGGGAGGCAAAAAAGTGCTGCTAATGCAAATGGAGCTGGAATATGGAGTGTGTACACGCGCGCTCGGCTCGCCCCCCCCCCCAATGTACACGCAGGCGGACAGGTTTGTGTGGCCTCCCGTGCGTCAGATAGCAGCTGATCGATAGAGGGTCAGTGAGAGCGAATGAAAGGAGGGGTCGGAGAGGAGGAGAGCGGCAGTAGACGCGGACCTTCAGCCAACAGCGCTGGCACGCACCGCAGGCTCCCTCTTGGCTTTTGGATCTGACAATTCCAATGTAATAACAGATAAATAGAGAGCGCTCGTCAGGCCACAAAAGCAAACAGCTTGGGCTTGCCAAAGGGAACAGAGGGAGTCAATGTTGGAGGGCGTGCGTATGTATTTGTGCATGGAGAGGGAGTAGAGACCGAGAGAAAGAGCTAATGGCTGACATCTGGCATCGGTCGCCCCCCATCTGAGTCCTGCGCTCCAGCCCCATACTGTCATGCTGAATGATAAAGCAGAGAGATTGCCTCTGAATCGGCACACTTTGCCGGGTCCCCCCGGCCAGCCCCGGAGGTATATGGGCAGGAGAGCCTCTTTCAGCCATTCACCAGTTAATGTGCCAATTTGTTTTCCAGAGTGCTCGGAGGAAGAATTTATCGCCGTGTTCTTTGGCTGTGGGCAAATACTAATAAAATGCTCTTTTGCTGAATCTCCCTTAATTGGCCACAGTAGGGATGGAGAGCTCAAGGAGGAAGTTTGCAGATGTTCACCCAGACCCCCCCCCCCCCCTGCCCTGTTATAGATATACTGCCCCCCTCAACCAAACAAACACTTTAAAAAAAAATATCACACACTCCCATCATCTACCTCTATACTAACAGATAGCTCTGGCAACTCTTTATATCTGTCTCTTTAGCTGCTAGATGCTCCACTGTGTTCACCAGCTTGTCAGCTAACTCTGCAGCTCGGTGCTGTGCAGGAAGTGTGCAGTGTGTTTACCAGAGCCTTTTCACTTAAACCAGCCGCCTGCTGCTGCTCGAAACCAGGCGGATGAGAGCACTGAGACCGAACCAAAACAGTAAAGTTGCGGGCCATAAACTAAAACAATGAGCTGAAAGATGCTAAAAAAATAAATAAAAAACTCAGTAGAGCATTTTTGTCGTTTGCCCTTTTTCGCATACGACTACTCATTTGACGAAGTGTCAGTAATGTAAAAATATGAATTAACCTGCTGCAGCTTGACCAATTTTCAATGGATCTACTTTCTACAGAAGAAATAGTCCCCATGAAAAGTGTGAGGTCTGTGGATGATCCACAACATTCAACACTCTTTCTGGAAAGAGTGAATTTAATGTTTAAAATGTAATTTGTCAGTGTTGTGGGTGCCAACAAAGTTCCATTCACCCCCATTGCATCGGAGCAGAGGCAGAAATTATGAGAGACAAACATGTTAAAACAAATTAAACTAAAACTGTGCATGGTTAGACACAACCAGAGGTAAATGAGTCAAATATTTCGGGTTATTTTTTTGGAATTTGGTTGAACTAAAGCCTCTTAAGGTCCGGTTTAAGGGCATGGTTATGGCGGTATCCGTCTTCCTTCATTCTTAGTTTCCACCATGCTATTTCACTGTCAAAACAGTCTATCTAGCCCCATCTTCACTACACAATGATTTAATGGCGGAGAAACAGTGCTGCCAGCCTTCAGGCATGGAGCATATTATTTGCAAATTAAATACTGCATCCGGCTCACAAATTTTTTAACAGCAAGTTGGCAGACATCACTCACTGTGACTGGGAAGAGATGAGACAAAAGGAAATGACAAAGAGGAGGAGGAGGGGTGAGGATGATACGGAGGTAAAGCAGGATCTTAAGGAGAGGAGGACTGGATAAAAGTAGCTGGTGCTTTGGCTCCTGTTTCTGTTGCCATCGCCGAGCCAAAGCCAGTGGAGTTCTACCAGGGGATGCTCTCCAGAATCTGGCCACACACTAATTACTGGGGGTTTTGTTCAGGAAATTATCTCCATGTCCATTGCTGCATTTCACAGCAAATTAGCCGTGGAAATCCCAAAAACCAATAAATAAGGCTGAAATTGTTCATCGGGGTCTCCGCTGATTGTCTCGCTCACTTTCTTTGTCCTCCTCCCCTAATGCTGAAGAAACTAAGAGCCCATTTCCTTTATTTGGGAATTCTTTCTGCCCTAAAAAAAAGAGACAAATAAAGGCTTTGTTTAGGTTGCGCTGTGAGGTAGCGATAAGCTGTCAGTATTGATGCCAGAGTGTGTAAAAAGCTTTCTTAGTGCTGTCATACACACACACACACACACAAACACACACACACCTACTGGCCTATTCTCGCCATGTATGAGCACGTTGGAATTAGCATGTCGAAAAGGAGTTGTCTCAGTGTATATCCAAATATCTCATATAAGTCAGAAAAAAAAGAAGAAAGGAGAGCACGATGGACAGAGAGACAAACGAAAGTCTTTGAAAGCAAAGTAAAAAGAAAAAATAATTTAAACTAAGGAGAAAGAGCAATGAACAGCGAAATGCAGAATTTTGATGGAAACGCTTGAGTTTTATCCAATGCACTGATGAAGTGATGACCAAAAAAATGCATCCTAAGGTTAGTTAGGATCAGATTAAAGACAAAAAAGGGACAAAAAGACAAAAAGAAATAAAAATATAATAAAATATATTATGTATTTAAGCAACTCGTTATTTTATGTCCATTGCTAACGTTCAGTGGCAATGCAGGAGTGCAGCAATGTGCCCTATCTGTGTTAAGTTGGAAAGCAATGGTGGTGGAGGGAGAGACTGGAGTTTACGTCCCGCAACAGACGTGCAATTAACATGGCAACGTATTTCATTTGTTTTCCAGACCATATTTTTTGGGGGCTTTTTTGGATACATTTTGGCTAAAATAGCAAATTTGTAAAGTTCAGGAAAGATTGTGGTTTTGGTTTAATACTGAAAGAGTGACTTGAACGAAGAGATATGTATGAGGTGAGTTTACTTCATTAACATCTAACTGAACCCATCTTTCTCTAACCAAAGTGCTTTTGGGTTTTTTTTTTTTTTGTTGTTGCCTAAACCTAACCACACGCCCCCGGAAAAAATATGTTTTCAACAAAAGCATGCTTGAGCAGGCTGAAAAAGAGACCCCTTACTGTTGTTTTGTACTGTAAAGTTGTTTTCACTGTGTGGACATATGGACAGCCATGAATACTTATGACCGAAAGAGAAAGATCTTTCCTATTTCATTGGTTGCACCACTTTCCAATAAAAAAAACTGGCTTTTGCACTTAGAAAACTGACCATGGTAGATATTGTCAGCCAACATTACCTCGTTGGTTTTAATAAATAAACTCAAGTTAGTAACAGATCCTGCTGTGTGCTCAGTTCCTATGTCTTTATTGCGCATAGATACACTACGAGTCAAGCTGCTGTATTCTGTACAAGTGGGTCTGTCGAAATAGACCAGGGTGAAGACAAACTACAAAAACACTGAATACAAACAACAAAAACTGAATACAATGGCTGTCCTCATTTATGATAATAAAGGGCGAAAGCAACAGTGCGTACAGTCAGATACAAGTCCTCGCCGAGTTGGATAAAGATGACGTGTTTTCCCGTCTTCTCCGTGAACATGTCAGCCAACATGAATGTCTAAACCCTGGAGGAGGGGTCATCAGTTAGTGACAGTAAGTGGGTCAGTCCATTCTGCGGGGTGCACGGGTGGGCGTCCAGACCACCCAGGCTCTGACACACCCAGAGGATGAGAAGTGTTTGTGTGTGTGTGTGTGTGTGTGTGTGTGTGTGTGAAACTGGGGTGGGGTTTAAGAGATGTATAGAGGTGCTATACCCAAATGACAAGCCCACTGGTCTCATGGCAAGGCACAATTAATGACCCGTGCTAACATTACGGGATGAAAAATCCCCACTGTCCGAACATCGCCCGCCCAGCCTGGCAACTGGAATTCTTCATTAGGTCTGGCAATGGAAGAGAGGGTGTGAGAGTCTTTGTGTGTATCATATGTGGGACGATGCGCGGGGAAAATTATTAGACAGCATGTTTGCACGGTTTATTACTGAAGATGTAAATCACACTTAACCACAATCGCACAACAATATGTTATGAAATGGTGGTCTGTAGCAAATTTGTCTCATCTATAGTTTTTTTTTTTTTTTTTTTTTTTTTTTTTGGGGCTAAGATGTGTTTGAAAGAGATAGTGGGCATGTATTTTATTTTACAATTTTTTACAAATGTTTATTGGCAAGCCCTTCTGCTCACATAATTGTGATCGGAACTACTTTCTACTGAATAAATAGTCCCCATAGAAACAGTTCCCAGTGAGGTCCGTTCACCAAAACTATGAGCTTGACTCAGTTTTACGAGGGATAAGTGAGAAAATGTTGTTGTTGTTGTTGTTGTTGTTGTTTTTTGATGATTTGAACTGACTCCTTTGTCTTTAAACTGTCCCAGATTTTTAGGGCATTTTTGTTAACTCATAAACTGTTGTCAAATAAAAGCAGATTTTCTAAAAGAAAAAAAATAGGTTATTAACATAGCGCTGGCAAAAAAAGACATTGTTATGTGTACATTAATAGAGTTAGTGATGCGTACACGTCCACATTACTAATATCCTCACTAACACAACGGAATCATCCTCACCACTCTGCTGCTCAAAGGTTTTCTTTTGAAGATAAATACTGCTTTTATTCACTAACTATTTCTAATTGCTTTGGTGGTGGTGGGGGGGGGGGGGGGGGGGGGCACTCAATCCTCCCTCAACATGTCTCACAGTAAACGCCTAGTGGAGATTTACCGTCTCCCATTTTTATTGTGAAGAACAGATAATCTGTTCACATTTAAAAGCCTACCAGCAAAGGAAGGGATCAAGACTTTTAATGTGAAACACCACTGCAGGAAGTGCGAAGTTGAGCATTGACTTAACAATGAACAGCTGAACAAATACGGAGAAAAGAAAAATGGAATCAATCGATTTATTTGTCACATGTCAATTGGTACAGTTACAGTTCAGATAAAGAATAATAATAATAATAATAATAATAATAATAATATATGTGTAGGATTGGGGGCAGTCTTAGGCAGTGACTTCATTTAGGATCCTAGTGGCCTGAGGGTAGACGCTCTTCCCGAGCCTCTCAGTGCTGGCTTCTTCCAGACCTGGCGTAAATATCCTTTAGGCAGTGTAGAGCACCGCCCGTTGTGTATATTTATGTAATATTTAAAAAAGACCAGCTTCTAATGTAAGCCTACCTCTTACGTAACCCTGGTTCTCCCCAAACGTGAGGTAAACAAAGGCACTGCCACTATTTGTAGTTGTTTTTCTTTGGCACTGGGACACTGAGAGTGAGTAAAAGCTACAAGTAGACTGCAGAAATTTACAGAATTTAGAATCACTTAAATAATGAGAGTTATGCTCTTGTGATTCTGCTGTAGATCCAATATCGTACCAAAAAATACCAGCATTTCCTGTCCCTGTTCCGAGTCTACGAAGCACTGTGTATTTGCTGGGGTGGGGGGGGGGGCAAAAGTCTGTGTCTGCTTAGGCACCAGAAAGGCTTGGGCCGGCCCTGGCTGCTGAGACCGGCTTCACACTCGTCACTCCTTCCTGTACCGCAGTCGGATTCCCCTTTTTTTTATCATCAGTCAAGACCAACCAACCCACTGTGCATCACCCAAATTCGCACCTCGTGATTTTACAAGCCACAGAGCCGGGATAAACAAATCGAACCAATCTCGAGCGTGGAAAATCGCTCTCAAAATAACAACTGCAAATGTAGAAATGTATTATCTTCACCCTCCAAATCCAATTTATTTCATGCATATCTTACCATCTAAATTGAATACAGCACCCAGCGTAGCTTGTGCGGGAAATCACTTTGAAAAGACTTGCCTTATCTTATCGCCGGGCCCTATCTTATCCCGGGCATCTCGCTTTCCAACCATGCAGAGGCGTCAAAGTGTGCAGGTCTCTGCAGAGGGCTGTCTCACTGTGTTTTCACTGGTCTTCTCGCGCAACATGTTTTTGCCAGATCCACCCCCCGAACCAACTTTTTAAAAGGAGCCTCCCCTCCGTGTTAATTGACATTTATGAAGTTAACACATTTTTAATTAAGGGCAATTATCAGATTATAGGGGGCTTTTAATTATTGCCAGAAAATATTAAGCAAATTCCTAGAAAGTGACTGTTTGAAAACCATCATTTAGGATCTCGAAAGAAAGAAAAAAAAAAGAAAAAAAGAAAAAGATAATTATTTAAAGAGTAAATTATCTCACTTTGTATAGTGCTGAATAAAAATTAACAGGTGCTCTCTGACAAAATGAAAACCGTTAATTAAATTAAAAGGACGATTGTCCGTGAATTGAATTGACAAGCGTGTGGATCCTGGCGCTCTGGAGGTTCCACGCTGGCCGGAGAACAGTGACGTGGTTCCTCCAGTGATTTGAAATCTTGAGCTGTTCCACAGCGGAAGCACACATCGGAGGAGCAGCGGGTTACCTCCCTTGACTGGTCCATCCAACCCGACGCTGATATTGGACAATTCTGCGTAAGATTCTGCAAAGTGCTGAGGTCACACATGCAGTGCGGTTCAGGTTAGGGGAAAACGTGGCTGATGGTTAACGAAGAGATGAGTATTTTTGACAGGATGCATGAAAAGCCAGACAGGCTACACCTCGCTACATCAAGGACACGGGAAAGACAAAGGAAGGGCCCTTTCATGTGTTGCTGTGTTGCGCTTCAGGTCATTCCCACACTGAACGCTTCGCAGCCCCTCTCCGTGAGGTTGCTTACTGATCTACCGAAACACTTCCTCTCTCGCACTCCCGTCCGACCTTTACCCTCGCTCAGCCACCCCACACACACACACACACACACACACACACACACACACACAGAAAGAGAGAGAGAGCCCGTGTGAACAAAACACCCATCATGTGCAACAAATAATCCTAAAATCCTATCGTCCTGCAGTCCACCTCTTATGGAAAAAGTCCGGGCATTTCAAAACAGTCTGGGCAAAGCCATTATATGCTACAAACAAATTTCAAAAGCAGACATTATGACTCGAAAGTGGTGGGGTTTTTTTTTTTAACGAACTGGATCTACTAACCGAAGCAGCTAAATGGAATTCACCCATCATTGATTGAACCGCTGCATCCACTCGTGCTTTGCCTACTGTGACACGTCAAAAAAACAAGTTCTGTGAAGGGAGGGCTTACGTCTGCCGGTGGAAGACCTCCATTCCAGACCAAGTGGACACTTTGTGAATGTTTTAAATATCAAATTAGGAGGCGCGGGACTGAATGGTGATACTTTTTCACACCCCCCTCTTGTGTTTTGATGTTGTACCATCACGTGGCTCAGCGGCGCCAGGCAAACAAGCGAGCACAAGGAGCACAGAGTCCAGAAATCCAGAAAAGAAGCGCAATGAAGGGAGGAATTTTATTTTATTTTTGTATTGCAGTTTCTGAACACTCCACCTCAAAAAAAAAGAATTTGTTTTAATTTGTTCTCGAGTGATAATTTTGTGCACTTTGTTTATTTAGGAAAAAAAATCCAGACATAACAATGTACGGGAAAAAATTGTTCTATTGTTTCTGAACAAAAACTTTTATTATGATAATAAAGTATTTTCTATTTACCTATAAACTTTGCCCAAATTCTGTCCTGGGTTTTAACTAATTAATAATCCAAAGGAAAAATCACAAAAACACTTAAATGGTCATGAAAATTCGTTCAGATTTAGCAATTTGATGATGTAACAACCTTGATTATTAAAAAAGTATCGGTATCGGCGATACTGGAACCTGTATTTACTTGGTATCGGATCGATACCAAATCTTGCGGTATCGCACACCACTAGATGACATAGCCGACATCGGAGGAAGCACTGAGGCCCGCTGCCTCGTTCCAGCTCCAGTCTTCACAAACTCACATCCGCAAACCTCCGCAATGGTGTTGTTGCGGCTCGTGCGCAGACCTGGCGCACGATTCTTTGCAGCGCACGGGTCGCTGTCGGTGACTGATTGAAACAAACGACAAATTAGACAGCAAACGTCTGTGCTATACAATGACGACATGTATTACCCTGACCCCTTTTCCACATGTGCTTGCTGCAGATGTGTCCACGCCTCCCCACTACGCTTGTCGGAGAGCAATGGCAACGCTCGCAAGGGGTGACGACTTCACACGATGGCTGCTGTGGACATTGCGCACACAACTGCAGAGGAGGCGGCGCAGGCCAGGAAATGGGGCCACCTTGAGTCGTGGTCTTTCTTGCGGTGATGTAATATGCTGGCCATTATTTCTTTCCAATAGGAATGTGCTGACCGTAGGAAGCATTGCCGAGATAGCCCATTCACTGGTGGTGCATGTTCCACCAGACGTACGCAGCTCTGCCAAGCTGTTGTCGGCAATAAATGGTTAAAACCTTTCCCTGACCGAATGGACACCCCGGTGAGAAAGGGTCAAGATGCAAATGAACAGAGACAGCGGGAGGACTAAAGTAGGAAAGAGAGGAAACTGTGGACAGCAGACCAAAGTTCCTCCCGTCACTCCATTAAACCTGAGCCCCCCCCCCCCTCCTCCTCCCAACACACTCCCCCACAAACCCTTCATGTCAAACGCACTCAGGATTAAGCATGTGTGAAATTGAGGACTTTCTAATACCCGCGCCCCCTCTGCTCCACCACAAACGCATACCGGTTCTTCTCATCATCACCTGTGGGGGCCACGTTCTCTAAAGGTTCTAGAGGTATGAAAACAATGAGGCACCCTTGCCGCTGCTTTAGTTCAAATCTCTGCGTTGAGGACGTAATGACTTGACTGGACAGCGCTTTGCTGGGGTACAAACGGTTGAAGGGGGGGGGGGGCTAATTTAAATACCATTTGCATAATTCACACACATTCCCATTTGATTACAAGGGATCACGCTGCAACAACAACTGACAGTTAGGTTACTGTCTACATACTTTGCACAGCTATAATGACATATATCATCTCGACAAAATAACACCCACACAGCTGTCCTCGTATGATCGCAAGGCAGCTGAAATGGAGTTGTCCTCGACTGACCGGGTCATGTCTTTTAAGATTTTATTTTTCAAAAACTGTGCCAGCGTTTTTGGGTACCCTAAAAGGATTGTTGGGAACACTGTAAACCAAGCGACATAAAGGCACTATGGATGCCATGATCGCATTACATATATGTAACTTTTTCTGGAACCCTTTAGACTTTTTTTAAGGGTACCAGTCAGTACCAAGAGTTGAACTTTTTTTTTTTTTTCCCACTGTTAGAGCTACTCTTTCTTTACGTCTCGCACAGGTAAACATGTTTCTCTTCTTTTTAACCGCAGTCAACCTCCCAGCAGCCACTGTATATTGTAACTACTACCTAATACTTAGTAGCACCCTAATACAACTAGTAATCCTCTCCCAGGTTCAAAACAATGAGTTACATTTACTTCCCTAGTACGTATTGAATCAATTCGTGAGATTCCAAGAAATCAAATTCAATTGCATGTTTGAATGCAATAAACAGTACAAACAGATTATTGAAAATTCGTTGATTGATGATCCAGCCACTTAACTGAGAAGTTGCGATGACACTTTTAGACGACAGCAATGGCCTGGAAAACGGGAACATCTTTGTAGACTGTAAGGTCTTGCATTGGTTTGATGCTAAATGTGTTAGATAAGAAATGATCTTGTCTTGTCTAAGTTTAATTAGACTAATACGTTTTGATATATATCTGTATATATATATCTGAATATCTGTAAATGACGTACCTTTTTGCTTTCTGCTTTCACACAAATTCAATAAAACAAGCTTTGTGGGGACATTTCACGCACCATGTTGTGGTCCCTTGTGGGGACCGTTTGTTCGTTTATAGTAGTTTATATTATAAGTATATCATATATATATTGTAAGTATATTAAGTATAGAGTGTTTCTACTCAAACACTGAATTAAGTCGTGCTTTGGGGGATATTTTACCAAAAGGAAGGTTAAAACCTGTCCTAAATATCCCATTACCTTTAAGCTTTAAGTTTGGCACTCCTAACTCCCAATACTTGTGTCACACACTTATGTCCTTTAATTTAGCTGCTTAA
Source organism: Enoplosus armatus (assembly GCF_043641665.1). Classification (NCBI taxonomy): domain Eukaryota; kingdom Metazoa; phylum Chordata; class Actinopteri; order Centrarchiformes; family Enoplosidae; genus Enoplosus; species Enoplosus armatus. The sequence goes on along the minus strand of NC_092184.1, from coordinate 1,965,327 downwards.
AGAGAAAACAAAAAACAACAACAAAATGTGACTCGAAAAGATTCTAGAAGTAAAACATGAAGTCATTTTTATATTTCACACTCCGTGCTGTGGTCCCTCGTGGGGACCGATGGTCTCTAGTTTTTCCAATATTTACATTGATAAAGTTTCCACTCAAACACTGACTTATGGTGTGCTGCGGGGACGCTGCGAGAGTGATATCTGATCAAAATCTTTCTGAAGGTTAGATGTGTTGTTGCACATGCGGTGATATTGTGCTTTGCCACCAAAGCTACAGTGCTGTTGCCTTCTCATCCCGAGCGGGAAGGAGAAGGGAAAACAAAACATAAATACAAAAAAAATGTATGCATGAGTTTTGAATGTATATGTTTAGGCACACGTGAAGAAAATTCAATATAATCAAACGAGAGGATTATATAGTTTTATAATCCGGGACACATGGTTTTGTAGCCCTGAACCAACATCATGTTAGCTTGTCCAAAATACTAAACATAACCTGCACATCGATCTTGAATTTTTCTGGGGAGAATTAAAACAACTTTTTCTTTCACTCCAACACACAATACATAGCTAGCTGTTGGGGCTGAAACCTTGGCTGGAAAAACGGCGGTTTCGAGAGGTTGTGAGATTCGGAAGAAAATATCTAACGGGGGTTAAAAGTCTTTCTTTCTTTTTTTTATTTCTTTTTTTTATTTCATTGTGACTTTAATAAACAGTTTTTCAGCATAGTGTGACCGGTGCAGGTCACGCAAAAAGCGGCTGAATAACCCTGTCTAACCACCAAACTGAGCAGTCTGGCATTACAGTCAAGTATCAGGCGTTAAAGAGCTCCATTCTCTCCTCGCCCATGACGTGTTTCGGAGTCCACAAATCATCAGAAATCTTCAACATTATCTCTGCTATTGTCTTCCATCACACACACACACACACACACACACACACACACACACTCTGTGTATGTGATTCGGCTGAGTTGAGAGCAGACATTTGCTCGGTGTGAGGGCCATCGCTGTCATATTCCTTTGTTTGCTGCACATGACACACTCCCTCTCCCACTGCGCGGTAATATGGCTATTTTCTCAGTCAATTTGCCACTCTCAGCATCCAAGCGCATGCAAATATGGAAGATGATACCGATTGGGGAATAGTGCTCGGCTGTAAAAGGTGTACCAACTGTTTAAGTCTGGGTTATTGTTGGGCAGGGACGCTGATGGTGTTTTGAATTCATGCCCTGCTTTGAGGTGGGGGGGGGAGATAAAAGATTTATATGAAACTGTGCCTACAAAGAACAAAGGATCCAGATGATTGTTCGAATTTTTTACCGTTTGTGTTCTCCTCTCAACATTTGCAAGTAACCACAAACGACCAAAACTCAAAGACCTGTCGTCACCTTTCGTTGGCCGAGAGGGCAGACACGCCGCAGTGTCACTCTGTTAGTGTCGCCGAAACACAAGGACACGCAGTTCACTTGGATCATAAGGGTGTTGCTAAAAACGAACGCCACAGCGACAGGTGACATAATCTGCCATAAGCCGCCATATTTGCCATTTTAACCACGAGAGAGAAAATGAAGAGTTTAAATGTCCAACACGAGATTCGTTAGCATCAGAATCGAGTAGTAGCAAACTTCCCAGTGCTCCCGTCAGTCTCTCTCTCTCTGTTTGTTTGTGCGTTGGTGGGGGCGTGCCCCCCCCCCCCCCCCCCCCCCCCCCCCCCGCCAGATTGTTGTTTCAACCTTAAGTGGTAGCCACGCTTCGGGCCAGTTGTAGAATCTCTTAACTTTGACTCTAAATCCTCGTGTTCTTGTGACAACTGCTGACCTGTCTCTCCCGTGTCCTGGGAGCATCACATGCCTGTCCTCCGCCGGCAGGAACAGCCTGTCTGCCAGCCACTTTTCCCTTCATTCCCTCCGCTCACGCCGGCTCCTCCGTCACCTCTATTGGACACCGCTACCCCACCTGGCTTCATCCAATTTCCCCCGTTTCAATAAACCCTCTTATCTCCAACTCCACTCTGTCCATGTTCTGCATTTGGGTCCCCCCCCCCCCCCCCCTTGAGTTCGTAACAAATACAGATATTTTGCTGACTGGTGAGCCTGATCCTTCTGGCAACTTTACAGCGTGGAGGGCTGCAGGCAAACATTTGCTGCCTACTTGACACATGATGTCACTAGACATAAGGTCATAATTAGGGTCCAGATGAAGTCCAATCTGATATTTATATAACAACAGCAGAATGTATGCAATGTTGTTACAAAAGCTAGGTAAGGTAAGACTTCTGACCATTTAACTCACCTGACTAATCAGCTGTTTCTGCGGGAACCATTTTGCATTCATTTGTCTTTGTCTCCGGACAGCATGAAACAAGCAATGAAAACTTGCCTAATATAAGCAAATTCCTGAGGACCTCTCTCTCCGTTTTTCTCCCGTGGACGGGTTAGATGGCCCGAGGCGACTTGTTTTGCTTCTGGCCCGCAAGCCTCTACTTCTTGCACCCCGCTCACTGGCGGATTACAGCCAGCCTACGTCACCATCGGTTCTGAAATATGTACGTACGTACGGATATGGGAGCCCCAGTGTGTTACTGAATAGAATACTTCACTCAAGCAGAGGAACAGCAGCCGACCAAAACAAACAAAGGTTTCACCATATACTGTATGGAAGTGTTCGGATAATTCGCCCATGGTGGCTTGTTTCACCGGATTATATCCTGCCTTGCGCTGCTCCTGTGCTTGCAGAAATGGTAAGAATCTCTTGACCTAAATGTTTCTTGTTCGTGCAGTTCGGCTCTCTTTACCATTAATAATGTATCAACGGACCTCTTTGGATGTGTTGCGCACAACCAAAAGCAAGTTGGCGTATGCACGAAATGAAAAACCGCCACATTGGTTTCTTGCTTTTCATCAAGGTGAAAACTGTAAAAACCCAGAACTTAAGCACCTTATCTTTGACCCTGGCGCCAAAAGGCAGACCGATGAGCTCCCATTACTCCAAGAAGAAATACAGTATATCCTGACATGTACCTGTAGCCTGACTCACTGTGCCTCTACGCAGGAGAATCATTATCTATCAAAACCAAAGTTGAAATGGAAACAAAAGAGAAAAAAAGGAAACATGCAACTCAAGAAAATCACAAACTGGAAAAAAGCCCTGGTAGAGGATGGCGTTTTGGATACTTTTGGATCTGTCTGACCAAGACTGAGTAGCAGGAGGGGAGCTTTGACTGAGTACTGTATGTAGGTACTTAAGCAGAAAGAACTATGAAGATCACTGCTTGTGTCGCGGCCCCTACACCGTATACATTACATCGGGCTCCTCCAGGTGCCAAAAGCAACTCGTATTCTTCCTTTAGCCACCGGGGTTATCAGATTAAAAAAAAGTACTCAAAAGTAAAACGGGTTGTGTAAACCGTCCTCGACAACCCTGAAACGTTATGGTGTACAGGCGATCAAAGGAAAGGTTGTGTCATGTGGTGTGGAAGTGAACCCAGGCGCAGACACAGACTGGCGGTGGGAAACTTGAAGAAGTGTATTGTTTAGGGAGACGGGGGAATGGAGGTGGAATGAGGAGGGTTAGGGTGGCAGCTGGCTGAGAGCAGGCAGGCAGGCAGGCAGATGAGTAGGCTGGTGAGAGGTGATCCTTGAGCACAGGAGAAAGGAGACAGGGATTAGTCACAGGAGGTGGACACGAGGAATCAAAAAAGAAAAATAATGCAAAATGCAAAATGCAGGATCACAAAAAGACAGCCAAGAGTGAAAGACTTAGAGCAACGATCTGGCGACGAATGGGAGGAAAGGCTGGCGGGGGGAGGGGGAGGGGGGGGGTAGATATACTGCAGTGGATGAGCTTGATGACCGGCAGGTGTGGAACCTCAGCAACAAGGTGTAAGTGACAGGCAACCGGTTGCGGTTGAATTGAAGGGTTGAGTCTTCTTTTTGCTTTATGTATAATGTGTAATATTTTGAGCTGGCTCTGCTTTCTTTAATGGTTTTATAGACATTAAAAAAAAAGAAAAAAAAACCCCACACAAACACAACACAACTGGACTACTTTGTCTGATGAGACATCTGAGACTGCGTTGAGGAAAAGCATCCGTGGCAGTAGAATGGACTCGCTGGCTGTACGATGCCCAATTATTTATAAATGTCCATTATCAGCCGACACTGACAAACACACACACACACACACACACACACACACACACACACTCACTCACTCACTCCTTCCCCACACCGCCCTCTACCGCTCAGGTACACCCTCCTGACTCCGTTGCCAGGCAACATGCGCGGACACCCACCTGCCTTTAGGCTTCAGCGCTCTAAATTTGGTCTTAATTGCAAATTGAGTGGGAGAGCAGGCCGATGCTGGCTGAATGAGAAGCAGACATCCCGGGCTCCGGCTGCGGCCACCGTGAAGCGACAGAGACAGTCGGAAGAGACACAATGGGGTTCAGATGAGCACAAAGGCACGCATGTAAGCCGGTGCTCGGACGGAAATGCAAAAAGTTAAATTTTGGGGGGGGGTTTTTTGAAGGTGGGAAGAGGAAATGTTACAGGGGAAGTCTTTGGGGTATCATGTTCATGCTGTAGTACTGGTGTTGAAAATGCCAAAACACCAGAAACGCTAAGCTACCTCCCATATTTCAGATATCAGTTCGGTGTCAAGAGCTCAGGAAACACATTTTTTTTTTTTATTTCTTCACCAGGTTTTTGGAAGCTTCGAAGGGAAATACATGAAATAAAATCTGGATAAAAGCCTGGACTTAGATAACTAGGGATAAAATTGGACTTACTGTACAAGGATTTTCAACAGAGACAATTTGCAGCAACAGCAGCAACAAAATATGCAATTGAGGATCTTTTATGTTATGTTGTTTTATTTTTCTTCCTCTTTTTTTTTTTTTTAAAGAGGATGGTGACTGGTGGAGTATACATATCAAATGATAAAAAAAAACAAAAATAAGGTCAGACTGGCATACACCTGCTGCCACACTACTTAAAAGTGCTGTTACACTTGTCGAATCTCAGGGCCGTGTGGACACACTCACACATGCTCAATATGTTCCGTATTGCAAACGGTGGTTGGGTCTGGCTGTTATCGCTGTGGTTACAGTTGGCAATATTATTGAATTATAATTTTGGTTGAAATAACACATTTTGACCATTGCATGCCACTTACAGTATCTAATTGAAGGGCTCCTTTAAAAAAAAAAAAATGTGTGTCTCTGAGCCATTTGTATTTAGTCTTTTAAAAAACTGGACCAGGTCGGACTCAAACAACCAATTAGGGTTAGCTAAGACGTAACTGGCCAATCACATCGACTCTGTACAATCAAGGGTTAGCAGGAGGTTCCACCTTCTGGATTGAGGTGTGAATCAGAACGGTTGGAAGGGAGGAATCAAGACACAGAACCCCCGATTACCCTGATTGGTTGTTGGATTCAGACCTGGTCCAGTTTTTTAAATAAACTAAATACAAAGGGGAGGGTGCTCACAGACATACTTTTTTTTTTTTCAGTGACATGCAATGGTCAAAATTAGTTATTTCAACCGAAAGTATAAATCAATAACATTATCTACTGTAGCTTTAAGTACAATAAATAGAAATAAGTCCCAATAAATATAACAGCTCCCATTGCATGTTGCATTAGTCCTGCTGTTCAGTTAATAATGACAGAAAAGGTGTTGCAAATGCCAAAATACTATGAATGTGACTCACAAGTTTAGTATCAAAAGCTAAGAGAAGCTGCCTGAACTGATCACTGTCCAAGTTTTTAGGGTTTAGCAAACTTTTACATAAAAGGCAACTATTCTGCCGAATAGTTAAATTTTGTGATTTCAAAATTGCAGGGACAATAGAATTGCAAAGTGGGAGAAGTATTTTTCCCCACTTAATTCCCCATTTCAAAATAATTTTCAACTGCCAGTTTGAATTATTTCACTTACTGAGAGTTTGGCGCCAGTGTACGGCTCCAAACACCAATTAGCTTTGGGTTGCCACTGCTATGGAGAAGAAGCCAATCAGAGGCGCAGATCAGAGCTGTAAAGAATTCAAAACACCTTGTCGTTGCAGTTGGAATGAAATGGGTTTCTGGAAAGCATAATCTGTAGAATTTTAAGCGTTGTGATTGGGTATTTCTTACCGTAGAGCACCTTGGGAGTTGTAGTTAACTTGTCTTACATTTTGTACAAACATTTCTTTTAATCATAATGAGCACTGAACAGTACTTTGACTTCTGAAAACCCTAATCTCACTTCACAAAGTTGTAGAAAACCAAAAACACACCAAAAATAAATTAAAAAAAAGAATTCCAGGGCAATACTCCTGGTTGGCAATTTGAGCTAAAAGCTTAAATGTAATTTCTTTGCTTCTACTTTTCTTCGAATCCTAGAACATTTATTCTAATATAACGCTTTCTCCGAGCATTTCCCTAACACAGCAGCATGTCATCACACCACCCAAGCCTTTGACTTGAAAAGACATGTCATTTTCACATTTCCTACATATGAATCAACATATCGCAAATATGTGCTTATCTTAATAGGATGAGATGGGGCTAGATACGTTCGTGATAAGTGAGGGTAACGCAAGTATCCAACTGATTTACAGCAGCAATCAAGCGATAACATTAAAATGAATAACACCTTTCGATGATGACAGTTTGCCTCATCATGTTTCTCACAAAACTTTCCTGGCTTTTTGAAGTCTCCTCCAACTGAAATATTACAGATACATTGACAGGCCAAAAACTCTTAAAAGAGCACATATCGGAGAAGGGCCCTGTTCGCTCAATTCAATTACCACAGCCCTATACACAATCCACAAGAGACAACGGTGCACCGGATGCTCATTTCAACTCCTCTTTCCCCAAATCCCCATAGAAATCTCCGTCGGTTGGACAATGCACTTTTTCCCATTTGAGAAAAAAAAAAGAAAGAAAATCAATATCTGGTTTCAATACATGTGGAAGCCGATCGATACCAGCCCTGGCTCTCTTTTTCTCTGCCACGCTCTTCCTCCACTTTTCCCTCCATCTCTGGCAAATGGTAAATAGAAACAATGCTATATGGTTATTGGGAGGTCATGGTGCAGCCGGAGGAGAGAATAAGGCTGCTGATGAGAGTGCTTGAGCTGGAATCACATGACGTTAACCTCTCTGTGGAGCGCCGTGAACAAAAGAGCTGGAGGGATTCGCGCTCACACACACACACACACACACACACACACACATTTAGCCTGCAGCAACATGTTTAGGCTTCTGCATGATTTGGGTGTTTTGTGGTTGATGAAGACTTAATTTGACTGTTAGGACTAAAGAACCCATTTCCACATGTGAGATGTGAGGTGGAGAAAGTTTCGTAATAATGGGGAGAAAGTGTCCAAAATTGAAAAACAAAGCTTTGACCTTCTTGTTACCTGTGGAAAAACAACCTGGACTGTTAAACGCATAATTTACATCTTCTGACCAGTTTCGTTTTACGGCAACACTCGCATATTTGTAAAAAAAAACAATTTCAACGTGCGGATTTTGTGTGACTGCCTGTTTCGTTTTTGAAGGTCCATTCTTAGCTCCTTCGTCTTGAGAAAATATTAAGGTCCAGATGCAGCTGATACAACTCTCAGTCCTGTCTGTTTAGGTCTGGTCCTCACCGTCTAGTATAAGGCCTACAAGGGAGGGAGAGTTTTATAAAGATGGCTAAAAAGACAGCTAACCTTTGTTTGTAATCTAAAAGCGTCTGTTAGGCTCAAGCATAAGTAGGCATCAGGAATCTTTAATCCAAGGTGATCTCAAGTGAAAACCTGGAGTAGTGGTAGACTTACTACCCAGGACCCCAACAGCGGGAAGGCACTCAAGAAGCCTGGGATAAGTTCGTTTTTGTCTGCAATTTTAAATTTTTACATTATTAGCTTGCATTTTCATTTGTGGTTGAACAGCTTGACCGATTTTGACGGATTAATTGTGTGGAAAAAACTATATTGGAGCCTCCCGGGTGCCCTTCCTCATCTGAAAAGTGCACATGTTTTAGCCCACTGACACAATAGGGTCAGACCAAAGTAAGTTAGTTTCCAAATATGGCAATAAGTGTGATGCAGATGCTGGGGGACTCTAAAGAGAACCTCCAGTCAATCATGTCTTTTCAAAAAACCACTGAAGCCATGCTTCTAAAAGAGAAAAGACAAGACAGGAGCGAGAAGGAAAGCGGGGGAAAACAGATTGTGAGTGACGACAACTTGCTGGCTGATTTATTATTGGCATGTAAACAGAACCTAGCTAACATTACAATAGTCAAACCTTGAAGTAAAAGTATCACAGTTTGTTGAGAATTGAAATTTTTCAGTATTTTCTTTTCCTGGTGAATAATATTTTAATTCCTACCCTAATAATCTCTTCAAATGTATGTGTTTAAGTTGCCGTTTCACAGCAGGGCATCTCATGACCTGCAGAATCTGAAAACGTATAGAGGCTATTTGGCCTTTGCTGTAGCCCATCACCACTAATACCGGTTTTATTTTTTGGTTTTATGATATATATTTTTTTAGAATGCATGTACCTTACAATAAGTGTTCCAGTAGCATTTTTCTGTGTCACAAAGAAGGATGTAGAACCTGAGAACAGACAACAGTCTTTGTCAGGCTGCTCTAAGTAGTCTTTTGAGAGTACCAGGATGGGTGCCAGCCAGCCTGGGCATTATGTGGTCCCCCTCTCAGTCCGACAAGGACCCCTCTTATCCTGCCTGTCGTGTCTGCGAGAGGGTGTGTGTGTGTGTGTGTGTGTGGGGATGGGGGGCACAGTGGGGGCCCTAGGAAGATCTATGGGACCCTGTGGTGCTGTTGTCTCACGAAAAAGGAATTACAAACAAATTGCTGAGGGCCAGCACATAATTTCAAGACTCGTGGCAAGTTTATGACTTGCTAATGTTCCTAATTACATGGCCGTGAAAGACTTAATTAATTTAGGGGTGCATGGGGGACGCGGTGAGGGCGGGGGGAGTTAAGGAGAAGAAGGGTGCAGAGGAAAGTAAGAAGGAAAGAAAAAAAAAAAAAAAATAGGCCCCAAAGTAAGAGAAAGAAAATAAGAGAGTGATGAGAAAGAAAGTGGTTGCCTGTGTTTGTTATCATGGTTCCAGTGCATTGGTTTTTACTGCCTGAGGAGAATTTAGTGGCTCTCACTATTGCGTGCAAAAGAAAATGTGAGTCTCCGGGAAACGCGACCATTACGATCAACCCCTTGCTGATACCTAATATGCCCCGCGTTCCCCCCATGACTTTGCCAAAGTGTCTGTAATCATATTATTGTAAATGTTGGCGCAGTTAATTGCATGGAGAGGAAAATGGGCTATGCTTGGCGGGTTATGGGGAATTTTTTGAAAGTTTGTTTGCCCTCTGGAGTATTGGAGGCACTAATAATGGTGGATTGGAGGCGAGAGTGCGAGAGAGAGGAAGATGGAAAGAGGAAGGAAGCAGGAGGAGGGCAACACTTAACCGGGAGTGTTTCTTCTTTCACCGCTGAGTCTGATATGATTTCAACAAATAAAGTAAAAAGAATAAAATGCTGTTGATGTGGATGACTACTCTTGAGGGTTTTGAATTCGGCAGCAACTCGTGGGGAATTGATGGAGGGTGATGTGCGTGAAATGGACGAAGTTCTGTGCATACTTAAGGCATTTACGACATTTTCACAATGTTTAAAATGGAAAATGAACCGATATTGAAATGCAGTAATTAGGTTCTGATTTGACAAAACGATGCAAATGGCACCTGACAACATGCATTGAACATCTAACTATTGGCTGATTATATCCATCTTTTTTGAACTTATTTATTACATTGATTTAGTGGCTCATTTCATTGGGGGCAGTGCAGTTAACAGGATTTCAATAAAATAAAAAGAAATGTGTTGCACACAATTTTTAACAAAGGGGTCCACAGTGTGTACTCCAATTATCAGGGTATTACACTGCTGAGGCTCTCCAGGAAAGCTTATGCGAGGGTGTTGGAAAGGAGGTTGCGACTGACTGCACCTCAGAATCAGGAGGAGGATCCCGTCCTTGTTGTGGAACAGTGAACCAAATCTTTACTTTTGCAAGGATTCATTTGTTTTGTACACTTGGAGAAGGTTTGGGCACAAACTACTGTCCATGTGCAGAGCGTCCAGGTGCCACCCAAAATGAACCATTGCGCCATGCAGTCTGGTGTCCTAGGAATTACTTTCGTATCTTGACGATTCTGCACCTCACGATTTACGCCCAATGGTGATGTTCAGTGGCAATGCAGCGCTGTACATTTTGTGTAGCAAGGCAGGTGAGGTCGGGGTGAGGAGGTCAGGGTGGTTGGTGGTCGTTGGGGAGTTTGTCCCATCACAGGTCTTCAATTAACGTTACTGTGACTCTAACCATGTCTCAACCATTTAATTCGTAATTTATTCCAGAAACGTCCAAATTCATTTTCCCTCACAGTTTGTACATAGGAACAAATCAGTCTATCGTATTCCAAAAAGGTGACATCCTTTGATGCACATTAGATGGAGGAGGTATTGGATAGTGAATAGTGCACATGCGCGCACACTTGTACACGTACTCTCTCCCTATCAGTTATGAAAAAGCGGGCAGCACTAAGGCAGGCCCAACCACTCTGGGCTCACCCAGGGAACATTAGTCATTTTCCAGCTCATTGCTGAGGCTCATTTAGCAAAGCCTTCTCCCAACCATCATCAATATCTCTCCTAAAGAGGCCTATGAGCTGGGAAGGACCAGGCTGCCCTAACCTGCTGTGGGTCACGCTTCACCATGCCTGCTCTGGATAGGGCCGGGAACTAATGAGAATTGACAAGAGTCTATTCAGACTTCTTCTCTCATTTTTTAGAACCTGTTGCATCATTTTTCTTCACATGCATGCTCTTGTCCTGGTTGAAAGAGGCAGTGGGGGTTTTTTTTTTGGGGGGGGGGAGTCGACAGATGCTCAACGCTCATGAATTTATTATGCAAATGAATCAAATTAACTGTTAAGGATGCAAGTTGTGTATGACCATAGAACTGTGGCAAGACTGTACTCAGACGTTTCTTTGGCTTCTTGATAGGACCTTCACTTGATTGTTACCCCAAAGTTTTTAAGCTTGGCGTCAGGGCGCCATTGTGGTGACAAAATTTGTGCCATTGTAGTGGGGAAGAAACAAATGTATAATTTGAGTACCACTTTTTAACTATGCCTGAGTTACTGCCTCAAGCGAAGCGAGTTCAAGTATCTCGGGGTCTCGTCTTGTTCACGAGTGAGGGTAAAATGGAGCATGAGATCGAAAGGCAGATTGGTGTGGCGTCAGCAGTATTGCAGGTGTTGTCGTGGTGAAGAGGGAGCTGAGCCGGAAGGCAAAGCTTTCGATTTACCCCTCGACCTACGTTCCAGCCCTCACCTATGGTCATGAACTTTGGGTTAGTGACCGAGAGAATGAGATTGCGGATGCAAGCGGCCAAAATGAGTTTCCTCTGCAGGGTGGCTGGGCTCGGCCTTAGAGACAGAGTGAAGATAGGAGCCAGTTGAGGTGGTTCAGGCATCCGATCAGGATGCCTCGGGGGCGCCTTCCTTTGGAGGTTTTCCGGGCATGTCCAAACTGATAGGAGGCCCTGGGGTAGACCCAGAACGCGCTGGAGGGATTACGTATTTCACCTGCCCTGGGAACGCCTCGGGATCATCCAGGAGGAGCTGGGAAACGTTGCTGGGGAGAGGGACGTCTGGACTACCTTGCCTAACCTGCTGCCACCGCAACCCAGCCCCAGATATGTGGAAGAAAGTCGATGGATGGATGGATTTTTAACTATTCATACAAGGTTGATAAGCTTGACAAAAGCATTCCCAATTCAAGGTGATCCTATCAAGGCTTTTCTGGAGCTTTCAACTGTATCACATGGTCAAACGATGCATTGGAGAGGTCTTCCTAATGATCTTAATTAATCACGCAAGCAAGTGTCATGGTGGAGGAGGATAAACACCTGCCTGAGAGATATTAAACAGTACATTCTTATTGATGGCTTATAACTGCTCTATCGCTGTTGATGGCTTATAAATGATCTATAAAACATTAATAGGGGATTCATTGACATTTATAAAGCCTTTAGGCACAGCATTTTTAACACACCTATCTACAGGCCGTAAAACCAACCATCCCATATGTATGGGGTGCTCCTTACTACTCAGTCTGCAAAGTGTATACATGCCATTTATCAGAGTCCGATAGACGGGGAGCTTTCAAACACACGTGCACCCACATAACCGTTCACAAACAAGGCTAAAGGTTGACTTCATTGTTGGTTGTCAGAGTCAACCAATAGCCGCCCAGATATTGAATAAATATCAAACACAGTAGAGTGGCTGAATTGTATGGAAGCTGAGCGTCAAGGCTGTCCACACTTCACGGTCTTCTCTTTCTTTACTTAAGTACCATATACTCGTGCTTCAGATACAGATTCTTGCTCTTGCTTTCCTAAGGCCCAGGGCTGCTGCTGGCCATTTGGGTGCCCTGAGCACAATTGCTTTGTGTGTCGTCTTTGCGTGTGGTCTCATCTCTCCCCTGTGTGTGTGTGTGTGTGTGTGTATCACTCTCACCGACTCAACTCTGTAGATTAACCATTTATTGTCCTGTATTTTACTTACTTCGAGGGACTGGGTGCAGTGCATCGGCAGCTCCACCATTTTCCCTCCATTTTCCTCCACTTTCTTCTGGTAAAAACTTACATTCTGTTACAGTAAACTGCAGTGAACAGTGTCCTCTGACAGCAGCAAATGCAACTAAGGACAGAATTTTTTTTTTTTTTTTGTTAAAAGTTGTTAAAAAGCCTTTTGTATGATAAACAGTATTTATGCAGCTGAGGGTACTTTTGTCTCGTAAAATTCAACCTGTTTTTATTGTCCCACAATATCTGGGCTAATCAAGAAGAGCAGCCACACATGTTGTAGATGCCTCACAGCAAGACTGATGCTACTCAGGATTCATTTTTAATCCGTTCTTATTTATTGCAGATATTCACTGGAGAGGGCGAGAAAAGAGAGAGCAGAGACGGGCAGAGCAAATGAGAAGGAAATGGAAGGAAGAGTGATTAGACCGCAGCCGAAGCTGAAAGCGAAAACAAACAAACAAAAAACGCTGGTAAAAAAAAAAAAAAAAGGTCCATTGTGAATAAAGCTTTGAAAATTATGAGAAGCTCACATGTTTTTTTTCATTCTCAAGTACATGTTTCTTTATGAACCTGACTTTTTGCATGTGGGCATTGTCATGTTGAAACAGGAAAGAGGTGTCCGAATACTTTTATATAAAGCCATATATAGATATCTAAACCCTTATCTAGTTCATTAAAGCTATTACTTTTTATTTTTATTTGGACGGGCTAAAAGCAGCAACGTTTCCCTCAACTTAGAGTACATGAACGTTCGCCTGGGGCAGCAGCGTACAGCGTGGAAAGATCCAACCTTGGACAAGTCCGGACAAAGATGCTCACATGGTGAACATACGTTTAGGTAACACGGAACGCGAGACAAAGCCAACGCGCTTATCGTCAGTAGTCGAATTTGGACTCTCACGGAGGGTGATCTAGAATAAGAGAGGGTTGGATGACAGGAGGGCAAAAGGCATCCTCCCGCTGTGATAAAATGCTGACTGCGGCCGCGTGTGATTGGCAGCTCTGTTTGACTGAGGCGTGTTTTTAGCTCGTTTGTCCTCAAACGATCTGATTCGACCATCATAGCTTTTACCACGTCAGCATTTCCGCAGCAGTGATGTGGGTTTGTCAAGGTTAATAAGGGTACTGTAAGGATGAAGCCGCAGATTGCTGCTACTTTTTTTTGCCCGTGTTCACCGCGTCTTTATACATTCCTCTTGCAAAAAAAAAACATTTGATGAGTTGAGCTTTTTCAATGAGAAGCAGCGTTTCAACCACATCAAAACTCTGCACGTAACCCAGGATAACAACATCACCGCCACAAAGTTTCCTGGTGCCGCTGGTTTCTGGTTGTGGACCTGATTTTGATGACTTGTGATGCAACTTGGAATTTACTATTAATGATCCTTTAAACTTGAAGTTATATATATATATATATATTACACTACAACTGTACTAATCTGCAACCGCTTATTCGGAAAGGGATACTCCAACAGCACATGGAGACGTGCAATTGTCAGTAGTGAAACGAAGAGGGCTCCACTATGTGTTGCAGTTTATATGTAGTGTGTAACTTTTTATTAGCTCATGTGTCGTTTTGTAAGCGTGGAAAATGCTGTTCCAACGTGGGAACTTGAACTCATCCCTGTGAATCAGCCTGATGACGGGAGGCCTAATTTAAGTGAATTTCACCCGAGGCTTGGTGGCTCTGCTACAGTACTTGACTACCTCGACTACTGCTACTACTACTACTACTACTACTACAAAAACCAATACTGCCACTGCCACAGCAACTGCAAAAACAACTGCCCCTGCCAGTACTACTACAGCCGTGGTAGTCCCTGTAGTAGGGAACATAAACGTGGTGAGTTGTGTTTCTGATGGCTGCAGAGTGCCTCTAGCTGAAAAAGCATGGAAATGAAGTGGAAAATGCATATGATTTGGCAAATCACAATCTCCTTAAAACCTGTGTGTGTGTGTGTGTGTGTGTGTGTGTGTGAGCGAGAAACAGATAGAGACAGAGAGAGCGACGCACTCTTAACACATGATTACATCTGCATTCCCCACATCCAACATTTGTTTTCATTAAATTGCCATTCTGGTGTATTTGCTTTTCGCATTCCTACATTTCACAGTATTTGCATAGAATTACGTGGCAAATGATGCACAAACATTTTAGCAGACTTAACTTATATATATAGAGATGCAGCATGTTCACCACTTACTACTACTTTAGGCTTTTAACATATGATCACGCTCGCTCGCAGGGTCTGATTCCAAGGATGAGTAATCTCGTTTTTTCCGTTCATGTGCAAACTATCTTTAAGCTGCAGAATATATATCATATATTAAATGGAACTTGAAGTAATAGGGTTGTGTCTCTTACGTACATTTAGTTTCCAGCTTGCCCTCTTGGGCAGCAGTGAGCACGCTCTCAAGCGCTATTCATGTTCCTATTTAGCTGCTTTGCAGAAAAACAAGTTAAAATTTCTGTTATTTTGCTTAAAAAAACAAAAAAAAAAAAACCCAAACAATCTACTTGGACTCAAAAACATGATTGGACTCGTACAACTAATAAACAAAATTTCTCATCCCAAAGGCAATTTTGCACACAAGCAATTTTCTGTGCTTGAGGGCGACCTGCACACATCTGTTTGTCTATTATGGTGGTGAATGGAGGGGGGGGGGGGTGGCCCTAGTATTTTTTTGATCATATAAACAACAACAGGGACACGGGGCATCCATCATGACCTGACCACCTCTCCCGCTTGCATGTACTTGAACAGGCCCCACAAGTGGTAGCAATTTTCCATTCTCATTTGTTGACCACTTGACCATGTGCTTTCCCCAGCTCCGGCGGATGAGCTCTCATTCATGGTCGACTTCTGGTCTGCTGCACACCTGCGAGCTCTGCTTTGCCGACAACGGTGCGCGCAGGCTATCAGAAATGAACATGTACAGCACCAGAGATCCACAGAGGGGAGGAGAAAAGCAATGAACTGGGGCATACAAAGATGAAGTCATCTATGTCCTTGGTGTTCCACTTATTTACTTGCTCATTTGGTGGAAATTGTAAGGAATTTACATTACTTTATCGCAACTAATTTAGGTCATTCACAATTCTTTTCGCTTTTTTTTTATGGAGCCCCTGAAGGGTCACAGTTGGATTTATTTTTCGGAACTACTACTTTTGCCTTCCCTCGCATTAAGTTTTGCATTCCCCCTGATCCAGCGTGTCGGTCCTGTCCCGTTATAATGCACTGCCAGTTTAGGGAAACGCTCTGCAGATGGAACAGAAATGAGAGATGATGCGACACTTTACATGATACATTCATTGCTCATTACTCCTTTCAAAAGGCCGAGCTCCGACAGAATACAGCCAATGGCTGTGAGCGCAGCTGCAGCTGCTCGGCTCGGCCTGGCTGTGCTGGGTGAAGCTGTGGATATGGTTACTGCTTGGACCACTGCTGCATTCGTGGTTAAATCTATGATGCCATGAATAAGTCTACAGCAGCTGCACTGTGACTACTCTTTCCTGCCCCTGTTAGCAAAACAGATGCAAACCATATTGCGAGGTAACGCAAAATAATTCCCACCATTATCTTTTGGGCGCTCACAGTACTCTTGTACTTGTAACCAAGAATGGGGTGCAGACCTGTAGAAGTTTGTCACAGGTGTTTTCAAAGCTAAGTAGCTGGAGTTAGGAGTACCAGCCAGCATTTAAGACTGTCAGTCAGTTTGTTTTTTTAGGTCAGCCGCACAAAGGATGTATGTACATTAACAACGAAACCATACAGCAACATCAAATTAAGCATGATTCACAAAACTCAAGAAAAAAGAACCACAAACAACCAACTCTTGATTAATGTATTGTGAAATTTGACCGAAGAATCCCAAAGTCTCCCTAACCCACGCAAAAGCAGTTCATTTGCGCAATTCCAAAGAGACACAGGTAATACAAAGAAATGCACTTTCAGTTCAGGTAATGCAGCAACAAAAACATTCAAAGAGCAAATTGCTCAAACACCGGGGTCTATAGTCTGTACGTAAGAGAGTCGGTGATCCAGTCCGGAGTCTGTGCTGCTGACGATTTGCGACAGAGGACAAACACAACTACACCAAAACTGAATCCTACCACATGCTCAGCCTTTCTTACCACTTCTGTCCTAAACGGTATTCTAGTGTGCCTTTAGCTGTCATATCTTAGATGTTTCTCCTTCCCCTGAAATGAAGTAGCCTTCGCAATATACACTCTGTGATTGGAGATGTGGACACGATGGTGTTTTTGTCAATGTGATGGATACTGAAGGCTATTAGACGTTGTCTTTGTGTTTGGTGAGATTTTCATTATTGCTTGGTGTCCCAGTACGTCTTTGTCACCGGGAAAACACAAAACAATGCAAAAGTGGCATGAAACATCTTTGAGAGACAACATGGCTCGAAAAAGACTAACCAAGGATCCACAATGTAGGCAGTGTCTAAAGGATAATATCAAGAAGAAATGAGTAAAGGCATGGGAGCACATATTGCGCCAGAAAATGAGAAAGAAACAATAGACAAAATGTTGGAAAATGGAAAGAAAATAATGAAATACTCATTGTCAAGTCAAAAAGATGAAATGGTAAATCAAAAATGTGGCATTTATGGATGCTTTTTGAATAAAAACTATAATTAATGATGACATAGGAAGCCTTGAAAAGATAGTAAGTCAAATGTTTTGTTTGTCAAGTGTAACTTACACACTCATCATTTTGAGTTCAGAGGCTTAAGTTATCTCATTATTTTGACTTGTGGTGAGTATTTTTGTATTTGTATCACTCTTTCCTTTTAATTCTGGCAGGAGCGGGCTTCCATATAAAAACCAGACAACCCGAGTACGGCAGTCAAGAAACACCGAGAGCGAGATTGCCTTGCCCTTCCGGAAGGGTCTTAAAGTTTTCTGTCCGACTGAGGCATGTTCACAGGGTGCAGCAAACACAAAGGTATGCAAGTTCCAGGAGCAGTAACAGTGGTCTCAGTCTTATTTGGGCGGTAAAATTGCTTAAATATGGAGGTGAGATGCCAAGAACTGCTTTGTAGTGTGTACCAGTGAGTGAGTTGGTGGGTTCCTTCTAAGCCCTCACTGTGTGACAGCATCCTGCTCACTCCACTCTCTCTCTCTACATGTTGGCCCTGCTCCCTGGAACCACTTGCTGCTCTCCCTCTGGCCTCCTCCTCTTCCTCCTCTCTGTCTTCCTCTTGTTTCCTTCCATTCATCCAGCATTTCCCCCTCTCCAGCGGCCCAGACAATGGGACCCCGGCTGCAGCCAGCCGCGGGGCCCCTCAAGCCGACTGAGTCTTTTCATAGCGAAGCCCAAGGGCTCCAGGGTAAATCCTACAACTTGGCATGCCGGCGTGCCAACTAAAGGGATGCCAATGTCCGCCAGCATTGCTGCACTCTTCATTTGCAGCCTCCTCTCTTTGTTCTACAGTGTCTCCCTCTATGACTGTATGTTTCTATCTCCCGCTTTGTCTCTCAGATTTCTTGGCTTCCCCACCTTCTTTAGCTTCTCTTTGTCTCTGTACTTGGCACGCAGCGGAGTGCTGAATGTCTCATCGTTACCAGGTGTCCCACATCCAGTTTTTTGTTTTTTTTTTATTTAAAAAGGCCTTATTCTCACAATATTCCAGTTGAAAAGGTTAAATTTAACAACTGCTGCCAATAAAACTACCACGCTAAGCGGTACCACTCTGCTCTAAACACCACTGTGGTTAAAGTCTTACTTATCTGAAAGAACGCAGCATTGCGTTCTATAATAATACTACATCAGACTTTTCTGATGTGAAATATGGAGTACTTAGGGCTTTTTTTTGGCCGTCTCTCTTTCACTATTTCACCTCTTGGCCAAATGATATACAGTCATGGAATTCATATCCACTGCTATGCTGAGGACACTCAGCTGTATGTGCACGACTAAATTCTGATGAAACCGAGATGCTGGTCATTCAAATAACATGAACTCTTGACAACTGTGTGATTTCCCAACAGTCGTGGTGTCACATTTGATCTAGTCTGACTCGCAGGATGTGGGCCGCTGGGATAAGTCTGTCGCCATTCTCCGCCCCTTTCAGTAACTACGCGTTACGTATAGGTGTGCTCCACCTCTAGGACGCTGATGATCAAGTTATGTTTGTCTTATCTAACAGTAAAAGCTGTACCACATGGTCTGCATGCATCGTTTAAGTTAACTTTTTTATGTGGTGTTTTCTTTCGCGGGGATTTAACCATTTTCATGCCGGGTCTCGCCTCCCCACGTGCATAATGTTCCCCGCAGACACTATTTTGCAAGGGCACCAATCGCTGCATCCTGGGCTTAATTCCAATTGTGATTGCTTGAAAGACAATTTTCCGCCCGAGAAATATTGCCAAATTAGGCGATTTTCCGCCCATTTAGGTGGCTGTAGGATGGTATTACGTTGGTAAAAACGAACTTGGGTGGGTGATATCATTTTCTGGCTAATAATGACGTTTTTGAACCAACCTGGCAACACTGCCCAAGTATTGGGTTTGGTTTCTCCACGGCGGCCTGCTCGCGCAAGCATAAATAAGGCTTTAGCTAGCCTGCTTGCCTTTCGTGGTTGCAAATAGTATGTGTGTCTGTGTTGTCTGTCCTCATCCAGGTTCCATGGTGATAGAGGAGATCATGTGGTTCAGGTCCTTTCCACTTGGTGACACCCAGACTCTCGGATCCATTCTTCATATGTGTCACAATCAATTTATAATTTTGTCACCATGATTGTCCATACTGTAATGTTATTATGTTGTCTATTCTGTACACACAATATCTATTGCAAGTCTGGGGAGGGGGGGGGGGGGGGGGGTCCTCCTCTGCTGGTTTTCCTGAGATTCCTTCCATTTTTAGGGAGTTTGTCCTTATCCGAATCAAGGGTCTAAGGACAGAGCGCGTCGCATGCTGTCGTTGCTGTTACTAATACTGCCACATGTGGATCTGTGTGGAGCTTAAAAATATTTTTTAATTTTTCGCTCCTATGAAACCAATGTATGTGTGTAACAGCAAACGACAGGCGGAAGTTCCTGAGTGAACGCACAGGTCGCCGCTGGAGGATCCACCTTGAGCATTTTAGCCAAGCCCAGCAACGTCTCGGGTGTGTTTGATTTGTCGCTTCGGAGCATTACACCTGTGATTACCGACGACAGATGCAACTTTTCTTTGTTTTACCCATGCCAAGGTACAATGTAACCCATAATAATGTTATCCTTAACCGCATTGGATTGCTGTGCTTCTTTTGTACACTCACGTGGGTTATCACGACTGTTTTCTGTGACTTCACGACCAAAAGAGACAACCTCACACACACACACACACACACATGGCACTGCCCTTTGCGTTATCGGTGAGCCAGAGGGACGGTGAAGGAGAGGAGAGGAGGGGGCACGTGCAGGAACTACCGGACAGCGATATAAAAGGCAGCTGGCATGAAGAGTGATGGGCTGGGCCGCTGTATCCGCTATTTGGCCTTCATTTGCTCCATCTGACCCCCACTGCCCTCGCCCTCACCAACCCTGCTGCTAAACCCCCCCCCCCCACCTCCCCTTTCATTTACGCCTTTATGGAATCATTTGCATACGGCATTGGCTGCGCTGTTTTTTTTTTTTTATTGAGGTCATTTTTATCACCGCTGTGTGGCAGCCGTGACAACAATAAACCCAGTTTACTCCTGGACAAGGATGACCTTTTTTCTCTGTCTCTCTAATCCAGCCATTACAGTCCGTACTCTCTCTTTTTTTTCTGTTTATTTGTGGTTATCAGCTGAATGAATGAGTGATACCGGTCAAAGCAGATGACCCCCCCCACCTAGAGTCTGGTTCTGCTCAAGGTTTCTGCCTCTTAAAAGGAAGTTTTTCCTTGCCACTGTCGCCATAGTGCTTGCTCATGGTGGGAGCTGTTGGGTCTCTGTAATAACATTATAAAGAGTCGGTCTAGACCTGCTCTATTTTGTAAAGTGTCATGAGATGACTTTGTTGTGATTTGGCGCTATATAAATAAAATTGAATTGAATTGATAGCTGGGTGTGTGCAGACAGCTCGGGACACACACACCTGTACACATGCGATCAAAGTTAGCCTTAGTTAACTCACCGGATGTAGGCTGTTGGTACAAGTCTGGCATTGGTCGACAATTTCAGTCTGAAGCCTCCTCCCCTCCCGCACCGGGGAACCGCTCGCTGCATCCTGGGCTCAGCACCGCCCAAGAAGATTGTGATTGGTTTAAAGAAATGCAAACCAAGCCAGAGAGTTCTTTCCCCCTGTACCCCGAATGATAATGGGTTGAGCCGGACGGGTCTGGCTATGCTAATCATTTTGACAATCAAGTGTGAGGAGCTTTGCCTTGTTCCATATCAAGCTGTAGACTATATTACATTACATAAACATTACATTGTGGTGAATTCATACAGTGGAAGGTCTTTGGGCAGGAGCTGCTTGCAGTTCATATTTGCAACTATCACAGGATTGCTTTTAACACTGAAAACAAAACAAACAAAAAAAAGCTTAAAATGGATTATTATTCGGAAGCTAAACTTTATTTCATATAGAGCAACTTGTTGACATGATTTCTAAACAGATTTATGAAAAACTTTCCTCTGTGGACGTTGAGGAAACTGGGGGTGGGCAATACCACAAAATAATGTACAACATTTTGTATCACAACACGTGGCATTTTTTTATGAGGTTAATGGGCGGGGAAATGAAATCATTACCGTCAAACAATTTGCCAAACATTCAGCGTTTTTCTGGGTAGACTGATCCCACGGATCCTCAAACAAGACTTATCAATACTATAAGTTACTGACCTGCCCATCGCTAGAAAGGCTCGCCGTCAATGTGAGTGTAAGTGTGAGTAAGTCCCGCTGATTGCAGCAGTATGTGTATAACATCTGTGTTCTTGCTCTGAGGCTCAAATCATGAGCACTGAATCAATGTCACCTTTATACACGATGTTATACTCTTTTTCTTCTCTCCACCTACAGTGTTCACCTCTGCCAGTTTGGAATACTCGGCACCTGACTTTTTTCACTTTGAGCGTCTCCATACTCATACCAGTGATTGCAACATCTGCTCTGCAGTCTGCACCTGCAGCCCTCTGTGCCCCCCGCCCCCCTGCCCCCCCGCCTCCCTTAGCACTGAACTGCGACCCGATCTGAGACAGCTGCTGCTGCTGCTGCTGCGGCGGATTAAGTCTGGTTTTTAAACAAACACAGCTCCGCAGCGCTTGGCGGGGGCCATGGGGCAGGGGTCCAGCTTCGGGGGGGCCTGCTGAGAGTGAGCCATCCCAGGGGGGGAGGTAGAGGGGAAGGGCCCCTGTGTAATCTGATGAGCCCCTGAAGCTCCACGCCAAGAAAGAGTTGTTTTGACTTCGCACGCGTATGAATGTCACATAAAGAGGACAGTGCGGTTAATCAGTTCAAAATGCAGAGCTGGAATGAGGCAGTCATTTTGGCTGCTGATGGCCTTTCAGCCCTCGACAAGGAAAGGACTGATCGCGGCTCCATTTCAGATAAAGGTGAAGTGTCCTCCTTGTCTACCTTTTGCTACCTTTGTCATCCTCTTTCTCTCTGCATTGGGCCCAGTGTCACTCCAGACAGGGGTCATCTCGGCAGATTAACTCCGAAAACCAGGTCCAAATGGAACACGCTGCGGGGAACATCTATCACTTGCAGATGTGCTATCACGCTAAATGTGTCTATTTGCATCCCCCTTTTTCCAAAAGAAGGAGGAGCGGGGGGGGGGGGTATCCATCTCTCTTATAGTTGACAGTCCCCATTAAAATGCTGAGCGTGCTGAGGACCAGCGAGATGGCTGCAACTGGTTTCTCACACTGTTGTGACAGCGAATGCAAATAGCCCGACCCCCCCCCCCCCCCCCCCCCCCCCGCCCCTCGGAGTGGGACGGAGAGTGGCAGGCGGGAAAAATGCAGAAAAAGAGGAGTGTAAAAGAAGAGGGAGAAGAGTAGGACCAGCTAGCGAAGAAAAAAAAAAAAAATCCCCCCTCCCTCCTTTGGTCCCTTTTAATGACTTCTCCTTCCTCGGCTCTGCCATCAAAATATTATATCAATAATTGCTGGCAAAAAATTAAACAAGTAAAACAATGAGACGGCCCCGGGGGCTGCCTTCCCCCTCCAAATTAGTCTGTGCATTTTAGAAGAAGGTCACTTCCTCCTCCTCTCCCTCCCTTTCCACCCCCCTTGCGGCCCCCTCCTCCTGCTTCCATCGGATCAGTGACACATTCTCCGGCGTGATAGCGCTGACCTGAGTTTGAATTTAGAGTGTTCATTAATAGGATATTATGCCATATGCTCACTGCACTGTCTTATTGTAATGTCTGGCACTGGTTTAAGAATTTGTAATTAGTGCTGATATAATGAAGGGACTGGAGGGGCTAATGCTAACTGTGGTGCGAGAAAGAGATTTGCACTTTGGATTGTAAGCTGGTAGGATTGGTCATCGACTGACCCACTGGCTCACAGAGTCTGGGAAAAGACCTTGGACCGCGTTTAACAAGCATCTCCGGGGGAAGAAATCAGTCCCAGCCGGCCCGAGATCCTCAGTGACGCGTATTCGGTGCTACTTTTAGGTTTCGGAGCGAAATAATTTGATCAGTATTCTGAATTTAGGAAAATACTCCTGTCTTGCTCCATGTTTAGGAGAGCTCCAGAGGCGTCAAAGAGGTCTGGGCTCTGGATCTTCACACAACCACTCCTGTGTACAGCCATCTTTTAAGGTGAGACTGTGAGGCGGTGCCGTTGTCCACGTTCGCACAGTTCAATGCGTCAAGATGACAAGGACGTTCAAAAGACACCAAATTCTTGACTTACTTTCTGTGGGACGCCCTCAAAGCCTTCGTCGGGAGGGAAAATGTAGCTTCGTAACGGCGATGATTCGGGTGTATCATAACCACCAGTTTTGGCAAGAATAAATCAACCTTTGATTGCCCATTAAAAAAAAATTTTTTTTATAAAAACAGGTCAACATACAGATGAGGAAGTAATAGAATCGTGAAAGGCTGACAAGACGGCAACTCCTGCTAGATGACACTGCATTTAACTCAGACACGAGTTCAATCCAGTTCAACTTTTCTGCCCGAGCCCTCTGCGTTGGCAACCCTGCTGTGCCCAGGCAACGGCCTCATTGAAGTGAATGAGTGAGGCTGCAATTTTTGATGCAGTACTAATATCTGCCTGCGCCTCAGTCACGGATAAACAATACTGCAGAGAAACATTTATATTTTTGTTTTACTGTTTGTCTGTTTTTTTTTTTTAGCTACATGAGTGGTTCACCAATGTTTACTTACAGCCAACTACTGCTATTAATAATGTCTGAAGTTATTTGACATATCAATCCAAAACTAAAAAAAAAAATCATATTGAAATTTTTCGGCATTTTTAATTATTCCAAACCCAACGCTCTCTGCAGGATGTTACATTTATATACAACTAAATGGTTTTGCTTAATATGGTTTGGAGAAATGTATTTGCTGCCTGGATTATGTTCACTGGCAAGGTTGTTTTTTTTTTTTTTTATGATCTTGTACTGCAAACCTGCAGAGAAATAGTTGGATTCGGATGGTGGGCGTACAAAGCGCTGGACTTGTGAATGAGGAGCGCGAACCCTGGACATGTGCTTAGGTTTAAGCAACAAACTCGCTTTGGTTGAGGTTTGGGAACGCAACATTTCCCTGACCTAACCTGTACGTGCTTTGAGTTCCCGAAACATAACCGTATGCTAATGCTTTCGTTCTGAGCGCATGTGTAGAATGTGTTGACGATAAATGCTATGAAGACGCGTTCAGTGTGAACCTTTTGTGATGTGGCAGATAAGTTGACAAAGATTTACGTATTTTATATTTTCCGTGTATATATTTATTTTGTTCCCCATATTCTTTATGTCTGTGTTTATTATATGTATATTGTCAAATACTTCTAATTCTCATCGACACGGTGCTTGTTCTGCTGTGTGTTTCTGCACCTTTCTGTCTTTGCCGCTGTGACTTGTAAATGTCCCCGCTGTGGGATAAATAAAGTCTAAAGTTTCTAAATCACAACTCTCCGAGCGGTGTCATAAACAGCCCTGCTCTGAAGGAGGAGTGTTTCTAGTTGTATAGTTTAAGTGTACTTCCTAATACGCATTCAGAGGCACTTCACTGATGATTTCAACTAGTACTCACCAATCCTCCAGTAGTATTTGCTGAGGCAGTGATGTCCTGGCATACAGGGATGCTGTGCTCCCAACACTCTGCCGTGGTGTTTTTCTCGCACGCCGCCGCCGCCGCATCCCACCAGCACTAATTTTCATTCATAATGATCTTCATGGGCGGCATTGAAGGATGAGGGTTTGAGCGGCTTTTGCCTTGGCGCCGTCCCAGCACTTTCAGCCCTGATGTGCTGTCATAATTATGCTGTCCGTGCTAAATGCCTATTGTGTAAAAAAAAAAAAAAAGTGCAGTGCAGCTGCCAACAAAAGCAGAAAATGGAGGGGATTTTTCCATCACCAGGCAGTAAATAATTGCATACAATGTGGGTTATGCTAAAAATCTATCCCCATAGAAGGCATAATTCCAGGGAGCAATGTATGGAATAAGACAATGACAGAGTAAAATACCGACATAAACGCAGATTAGGGAAGGGCTTTAAGGGGATTCACATTTATTGGTGGAGAATATATATATATGCTACTTCTGTTTAGGCACTTAATCATTCATCACGTTCAACTGCATGGAATGAAGTGGTTCTGTGCATGAACAATAATTAAACAAACATGGAACATTTCATTTCAAAAGTGTGAACCGCACCTGAACAACACAACGTGAAACATGTCCTCGAGGAGCAGCTCCACGCTCGTCATTATAGGTTTGATAAATCACTGTATGATAAAAGTGACACCTGCGCACCAACTGAAAGTCTGCAGAATTATATGTAATAATAACACGTTTCTGATCCTGGAGGGATCTGCACCAAGTCTCACTGAGTATTTTTCACATCCATACACACTGTATCTGCTAACAAACAGGGGATAAAAAACAAACAAACTATTAAACCAACAAAACTTTAAATGTACTGTGGTGTACTGGGTGGATTTCAACTCATGACCTGAGTATGTCTAAAATCCCAGATATTGCCCTAGTCAGGACTTTTTTAATTGGTGCAAATACACAAAAATAGGCAAATGACAAGAGGTTAGAGGCAAAGAAAGTGGTTGTGTGTAAATGCAACCCCAGGATGCAGCATGGGAAGGAAAGGACACTGCATATTGCAGGCTCCCAAAACTTACTTAAGACAACGTTTCAGCCAGTAATTATCCAAAGAAAATAGCCTGTAAAAGGATAAAAGATTCACCATAGTGTGTACATCCCAACAGAGCAAAAAGTCCGAATCCACTATATCTAAACAAGACAGAAGTTTGGCAAAAAAAAAAAAAAGAGAAAATTACGAAATAACTGACAACTTGCAAAAGTTTCAGTTTAAGATATTTGATTGATGTATGCTTTCCTTTCCTGATTCCGACCTTGAACAACCTACAATTTCAAGCTTGCGCAACTGAGATGAGGAATTCTGGAAATATTCAAAGGCAAGGAACACAACATTCAGGGACATAATCCTTTTATTTGTTGTTGTTGTTGTTGTTGTTGTTAACTAAAATTCTCCATCCATCAGTATGTTTCATTGTCCAGCTCCCCCTAAAACCTGTTCATTTTGTAATTTGCTAGAAAAGCCCAGTGACTTAAAGCTGGACATATTTGTGTGCCACCTTACTGAGTGAGTGAGTGATGAAGTTTCCCCATTGGCCGTTGCTCTTTCAAAATGAATAGGCACAAACAAAATAGAACGTTAGTTGCGTACCGTAACTCCTATGAGCATAGGCCCACCCCTCCAAGGCGCACACAGGTGGGACAGTACAATACCTGATATTCCAAAACCAAAGCCGATTTGACTGTTGTCAGGCTATTGAATAGGCGCCATCATCACACAAGTCGTCCCATACATGTGGGCTAGGGGGGGGCCTACTAAATCTACCAGTAGGTTGAGGAGCCTGTTATCACCCATTCATTTTCAGCCAGCCAATGCAGTGTGTTCAGTTGACCGGGTATAAACAAAGTCCACATAAAGAGGTGGCCGGGGTGTATGGACGGGTCACACGCAGGACTTTCATTCAGGAGGCTAGAGTTCATGTCCCATGTGAAACCAGAAGTCAACCGTTGACTGATTTAAGTGAAATAACCTTACATACGTGAGTTGCATATTAAGGCACATGATCTTTTTCCTAACGTTCACCAAGTAGTTTTGCTGCTTATACTTTCTGAACCTACCGGTCGGTGTAACAGGCCGCCTTCTGACCCATATCCGTGAGGCTGATAACCACTGATAACGCTTGTTCAAACCCGTGATAACATTCCAATCAGGTGCAGGAACTGGAAAACAGCTACTTTCTGTGGGAAGTAGAGATGACGGCTACGCACTTCACCAGTCCAGCAGAGAGCAGAGTATGAGAGAAAACAGCCCTCGAAAGGCATGAGGCACAGTTAGAGCACCACAAATAACAATCACTCACTGACAAAACACTCAATACAGAGTGAGCCATAGAAGAAATGAGGGACATCCCGCAGATAGACAGATTATTAGAATAGTTAGAACAAATCAAATCAAACAACTTAAGATGGGATGGGAAGGTACCGTTCTTGCAACTGCATTTGCAACGTTTTTCGAACTCAAACTTCAGTACACTTTAAGAACAAATATTACCGGGACCACCACAGAAAATTGCGGGCGCACATTTAATATTCACGGGAATTCACATCGCAGACGCTGCCACGTCGGCGTGACAATTTGGCCACGATATAGCACATCGACCGTACGCGGTCCAGCCGCATTACGAGGCTTCGGCGACCTAGCCTTGTTAGAAAAGGTCCTGGGCATAAGAGCAGAGTACGGCGGAATAAATTCTGCTGCTCTCCTGCACATGACACTGCACATAAATATTCAATAAATTAGCTGCGGCCGTTTTATAGATTGATCAGTCATCTCTGGCACACTGTGACAGGCAATGCTGGGGCTGAAATATTAATGCTGACAAATTAGGGATTTCTGAGTAAATGATGTCACATTGCACGGCTTCACTCAAATTGACTCCCTGGCACGGGGGCACATTTGCCAGCTCCGTAATATACTCGCCTCCCCAACTCCCCCCCCCACCCCCCCCTTTCCCCTTCCCTTCCCTTCCCTCCTCTTGTCTCTAACCCTCTATCTCCTCCCTTCCTCTCGCTCCAGCCTCAAAACGACATCCATTATTTTATTGTTAAGCGGGAGTCGTTCTTTTCCCGCAGCCCGAGAACTGAGGGAAAAGGAAGAGGGAAGAAAATGAGGCACCTTTAAGGCCAAATCACAGAGCTCGGCCAGGTTTCGTGGAGGCAATTGGAGATCTTCTCTTTGTGACCCGGGGGCCCCCCCCGGTTGAAAATGGCGTGTTGCACTGTAGAGGCAAGAATGTGGCAGACTCTCGGGGGAAATACAGCCGCATGCATGAGGCAGGCCCGGCTTGTCAGAGTCTGTCAGAGTCTCGGCGAAGGATTTTGACCAGCTCCAATCACATGCGGCCAGAATGACGCCTCAGCTCGCTCACAGATATGTCGGGATGGCTCGCGGGCTATTGTAAATTCTTCTGAACGCGGCTCAAAGATACATGAGGTATTATTTATGCCGTGGGAATTATTTGGTGCTATTTGAGGTCTCAGAATTAGGACAAAAATTTCTGTTTCATTTCATTTCAGTTCTTTACATGACATAGCTCTACATTTTTTTTTTTTTTTTTTATAGGCTGCATGAGCGGATGAGAATAATCATGACATGACACACCGCGTGCATCTAGTCCATTGGTTTCACTCCCAATTGGAAGCAATACAGACCTGAGGGTGTGTGAGATTATTGACAATACGAAAACAAACAGGGTTCTATGTAATTCCATATATCTATAAAATCATGCAAATGACTAATCAACCAAAGCTGATCACAGAACCTAAAATTCTCTTCAAATAAAACCATAGATTTAAAAACAACTTAAAAACATACTCCACAAGAACAGCAAGGAAAATGGCTGTTAAAAAAAAACAACAACACAACAACGTAAAAAGCGTCAAATTTAAATTGAATAAAGTTGAAGTGTATGTCAAAAACATTTTCAGGTTTTCAAAAACTAAAGGTTTAAAGGTTTCCGATCAATTTATGTGCCGAAGAAGTCCAACAAAAACACACATCACATCCATGAATGTAATGAACGGCCATTCATTGTGCTTCATATCCCACAAATCTTGGCCCTATTTTTCATTACAATAGCAGCTGAGGTTGTTTTTGTGCGGCTAAAGTTGGTTCTTTACATATTTTGTTACATGCTTGTTTCCTCCGGTTAAGGCTGGGTTGGGTTTCGTAGAGGGTTATGTAGATTTTCACTTCAAACTTTCACTGAAAAATATAGATGAAAAGGGAATTGGCACTTCATTTTATTTAAATAAATATGAGTTTTTGATACGTGAATCTCTCTGAACTTAAACTAAGTGGTGTACTTATTAAAAGTATTTCTGGATATATATTTTTTTGGTTTTCACACTTGAGTCTGTGTGTGTGTGTGTGGAGCCATTTACGCTTTGTGATGGCAAAAATGAAAACAAATAAAAATCTTTGTCGGCAGCTACGTCATCGTGTACGATCACGTCGTTATTTTTGTACGAAATGCGTCCCCGCCTCACTGAGAGACCGACGTTGCGTGTTATTATGTAATACTGCTGAGTGAGACATGCAGCCCACCTTCACACTCACTTATTATGCATGGCTTACTCGTGTGGTCCTCCAGACGACACAGTGAAAGGCCCTGCTCAGCAATAAGCCTCTGCTCATCTGCTGCTAGTCAGCCTGTAATGAATGAAGCCTGCGTTTCAGATCGATACTATCTGTGAGGAATCACCAGCAGGCTGGACAGCCACACATGAGCTGCTCGCTGCTATTGTGTGTGTGTGTGTGTGTGTGTGTGTGTGTGTGTGTGTGTGTGTGTGTGTGTGTGTGTGTGGATCCTGGAGTTACTCATTCATGGTGCCTCACATGTATGGGACGGCTGTTCCTTGTTTGTGAGTTTCATCAGCGCTGCATGAAAGCCTGGATGGGGTGGTCCCACGTTATATGGGTGTTCGCTAATCAGAGGAACGCGCTGAAGGTTCGACAGTTGGAAGCATGGTGGGCGGGGCAGCAGTACAGTACGCTGATGCTAAGAAGGCTTCGCTCACAACAGTGCCACCTTGAATCAAAGAAGAAAAACTGCTCCTGAAAAGAAAATTGTGCCACGGCTTTCTTCATCTCCTCTTTGCTGTTGTTATCCTTTGATTAGTTGATTTGGTTTCATAAGCAGGAGCATGAGGGTCACAGTCCACTGACCTGTCCATGAAGACGATCACTAACTGGGTTGAAATGTCTCTCTGTCAAAACAAAATAAAACAAAAAAAAAACACACCGTCTGACCTAAGGTCAAAGGTCAAAACTGTTTTTTTTTTTTTTTTTAAATTGTTTCATGAACCAAAAAGGTTTATTATTGTAATATTCAAAATGCCGCTGCTGTTTGAGTGGCTGCAGTTGCTCTTTTGTATATGTTTGAAGATTTGAACCATTTTTCCTCAAAAGCACCAGTTTTTATTGAACGCAACACGACGCCATTTTTCTGGACTTAATCCGGCTTGTGTTCAACGCGTAGCTTCGGGATGAGGAAATATCTCTTGTGTCAGAAACTATGGCACCGGCCCTCATAATGCTAGACCCGACGTGGCTGCCTGCTCGAGCTGCTGTGATTCAAACGAGACGTAGCCGCTCGGCGGAGGCTCCCGTCCATGCTGAAAACTGGCCCGATTGGAAGAATTCCAGGTAGAATTTGAATGTAGTCTGTTCATCCAACAGATAATCATGTATAAGCACGCAACACACACTGTCTCAAATCATTTTAGCAGGTTGTAATTAAAGCCAAGTTTAATGTGTTTCAATGAGTTTGTGTTTGATTTGCATTTATTGCATTTTGCTAACACATGCAAAGGCTGTGCACTCACAGTCCTATAAGAGTCCGAGCAGAACAGCGTGTGAAGCTTTCCAGTGGTATTTGTATCTGGAGTGTGTCCTCTGACCTGGCTCTGGTTTCCACAGATGACTTCTACCTCAAAAATTGTCAGGGGAAGGGAAAAAAGAAAAGGGGAAACTGTCTGTGGTCCGTCTATCAGCCGCGGTGATGAATAGAAATGGAGCACCCTCCCCTCTCGCCTCGATCCCTCAACACACATGTCTCTCTCCCGTCCCCGTTCGTAATGCAATCACTTGGCTTCACTGCCGTCTTGTCCTTTTTTTATTCATTTATTTATTTATTTTTTTTTTTTCATGCCTGTTTTTGTAATCAAATTACTCTGTCAGAACCCGGCGGCGCCTGTCCATCACGCTGAAAGAGGAGGTGGAATGTCGCTCAGGCAGCTGACTGACAAGGAGGCACACGAGGGGGGGGGGACAAGACGAGGATGGAGGATGGACAGAGCGAGGGACGGAGATAGAGCTGAGGCAGGATGAGGAGGAGGAGGAGGAGGAGGAGGAGGAGGAGAGGATAAGAAACGGAAGGACACACGATGTAGAGGGCGAGAGCACGAGAGATAGGAAGCAGGTTGAAGTGAGAGAGGGGAAAGGGGGAGAGAAAAAAAGAAGTGGGTCTCCTTTTTTTTTTTTTTTTTTTAGTGTCCCCTGGGTGTGGCAGTATCAAGTCAATCTGGGGGGCTAATTCGTGTCAGGGTTTGAATCCTATCTCCTTGAGAGGCCAGCAGAAGGTTGATAAAAATTGAAGTGGAATTGAAGTTGGATGCACAAGGGGATAGGGGGCACAACAATGGGGTGGGGGAGGGAGGGGGTGAGCAGTCTGCTCCCCCCCACTGATGCTCTACCCATCCATTCCCAATATCTCTGACCTTGCCCAAAGTGCCTGCCACTCACACTGTAACTTTCTCACTTTTGATTCAATTCTTGAGTAAATGTACCCTTTTGTCTTTCACAGTTGGGAGACAAAGCTCCGCCCCCCCCCCCCCCCCCCCCAAGCTAGACAACAACACTGATCATGTGTAAGCAGATACCCTCAGTGCCTGTGGCCCCACCCGGGTAAATAACCACCAGCGGCCACTGCTACGAAAGTGTGCGCCATTATCCCATTCGTACGATTAATTGCATGGAGAACACAAAGACGCAGAGTCTCCCAGAGAGCCTTTATACGTAGTCCGGCAACATAGATCCATACTAAATTTGACCTTTGTACTGTACTGAGGTGGCATCTGCCGACGGGTACGCGTTCCCCAAGACCCGCAGGTGACGACTTCGTTCCAGGTCTTATTCCACAAGCTTCACCCTCCTTCCCTCCCTCCTTCCCCTCATCCCCAAACAAACCCCTCACCCCATGACGCTCCTCTCAATCCTCTGAGCTGCATTAATACCAGATTCCGCCTCCAAATCGACACAAAAAAAAAAAAAAAAAAAAAAAAAGAAAATAGCAGAAAAATTAAGCACTTAAATTCGGAATCAGACACGCACCAAGAGCCATGAATGGAAATGTGATGGGAGAAGCGGATGGGACCGTTTTGAGGGAATTTATGTATGTTTTCTCAGGCTTTGAAGAAAGTGGAACATCGGTGGCGTCTCGTTCGCAGCGCTGCGATGCCTGACCTGGATTTTCTAAAATAAAATTTAAAAAAAGCTCTAGAGACACTGTCGGGGTTTATTAGGAGTTGGTGACCAAGAACCCCCCCCCCCCCCCCCCAAAAAAAAAAAAAAAATTAAAGAGATGAAGGTCGGTAGGGCATTGTCCAGACAGACCTACATTTTTGACCTTTCGCAGCTCTCAAACATGGATCAAACTAATTAAGTTAGTCTGCCACTTTCATACACCCAAATAGAACCCAGCCACAGATACACACTGTGATTATCACTGTCTCATTCTAGTTCCCAATACAGAAAGCCCACACACACACACACACACACACACACTTTCCAAGCCTAACCCCAAAGCTCACACACCGATTTGGATCCGAGTGTCACTGGAGTAGCGTTTGTGTTGTTTTTTTTTTTTTTTAAATTACGTAACGCTAATACCTCTGTAGTGCTTTGCTATTTCGTTTTTTTTTTTTTTTTCCATTCGTTTCGGCGCAGACGGGAATGTGTGTGAAAATATCAGACGGTCTCATGTTTTCCTTATTAATAAGGGAAGATTAAGAGATTTGCCATTCGACGCTCAAGCCCACAACTGTCAAAACAGCAGGCAGGAAAAAGCAAGTTCTTTTCTCCCCTCTGGAACAGCCCCCACTAAGAATACATGAATACAGATCTGTGTGAGTGGGCATATTTATGAGAGATAAATGTGTTTTTTTTGGGGTGTGTGTGTGTGTGTGTGTGTGTGTGTGTGCATATCTGTTTGCATTTTAGGATTAAAATGGATATCAGTCAGTGTTACAAGACACACGCCGATTGATGTCATATTTTTTTGTTTTTTTTTCTGGTTTGCCTCCAGTTTTTGTTGATTTTCGGATGTTGTGATCAATGTCACGACGTTAACGGATCTGCAAGGAGATCTCACGGAGGAACGCCGATCCGCGTCTTTCCGTTGGATTTTCGTCTGTAAAGAACAGCAGCTGTCCGGCCTCTGTCAACAGCACCAAGAATCGCTGAGAGCGCACGACTCGTTTGTCCCGCGGCGACCTTTGAACTTCTCTGCGGCACAAATGCCTTCAGCTGCCAATGTCATGGCTGAGGCTGGCAGCACCGGCTTTCTTCCGGACGTCATCCTCTCTCAGCTGCCCACAGCGGCCCCACCACCACCACCACCGCCACCACCCCAACAAAGCCAGACAAATGATTTCGATTTGTCCTCTGCTATCCGGGGAAGAAGTTATCGATACAATCCGCCAAATGATGTCAAGGATTTGTCAGCAAAGCTTATGAATGACAAAAACAGCCCACCTCCTTCCACCCCCCCTCCCCATCCCCCTCCCAACTTAAAAACACCTCTACTGCAGGCCAAGAAGATTGAGAGCCAGGAAACTTTATTGATTTCTTCTCCCTGCATCCTCACCCTCACCTTCTTAAATAGAAGCTCAAGCTACAAAGGCCAGAGCAGCAGCTTTTGTGTGCTAAAATGTGGCTAAAAGCTTTCTGGAAGGTTAAGGGAAGGGATTGAATTGGATATTGCATCTAATGCTGCCTCCAGCAGATGGGCTTTACAGCCGACTGAAGGACAGGAGCTGTGTTTGGCTGGCAAGCCGGCTGGTTGGTTGTTTGACTGGCTGGCTGACATCCCCGTCCCCTCCATTCCTCCTCCTTTAGCTTGGGTTGTTTGTGAAAAAGATCAGTGGGATGGTGGGTAAATAGATCAACTTTGTGCTGCTGACAAAAGAAGGTGTTGGAAGGGTAGTGGGCTGAGCTGATGCCACTGAGAAAGGGGGGCCTGGAAGAAGGGTGTGATGCCAAAAGATGGTATGTCTGGCTGGGAGTGGACATGCTAAATGATGGCTGGCGCGGAAATGGAGAACAAATAAGGAGAGGGAGGAGAGGCGTGGAGCATGCGAATGCCAAATGTGGACATGTAATAAGAGCTATTAAAGAGAAATTACAGACAAAGATAAGATGATTAATATTTAAGGAGCATTTTTTTGTGAAACTTAAGAAGTCGGTATGCTTTAAACAGAGGGTTTGTCAGAGCATTTAACAGCGTCCGAAACCCTTTCTCCAATGGCATATTTTGTCTGTCACCAACAAATCATGTAACTTTCCCGAAGTCTCTCTCAAACTCGCTCACTTTCGATTCCTCACACAACCGCTTTAATCACTTTCCATTTGCACAACCAAGTGCACCACCACGACGCCTTTGAGGGGGAGACTGACTGAAAAAAATGTGCCATCGCTATCTCGATTTGCACGATTCATTGCGTCGGAACTGCAAAGACAACACAGAGGCGTCATGTTTTGAGGCAGCGAGAGAAGACGCTTATGAAGTCTGGACTTAATTCAGTGAAAATCCTTATTTATCCTTATTATTGCTAACTTGCTAACTTAATGCTTACGTAAATGGCTCTCATATGTGCATGGCCACTGTCTCTTGTGAGTCCCCCAACTTTATGGTGCAATACTAAATTGCTTGAGTGCCTGTATATAAGTAATCTGTACTTTTGGCATCTGCAACTTTGGCGTGTCTCTGATACAGATGGTATTGATGTACATAAATGGCCAAAAAAATTATAGTTCCATCTATCCAGTCACATCTGTAGATCACCATAGAGAAGTACCCTTCTTATTGTGTTTTTGGTTCCTGTTCTTGTTCACCTATATAACTATTGTATGGGAGTGTCTACTCCTGAACAGTGTACAATAGAGTACAGATTAGAAAAGCCACAAAAGTTCAGTACCTGGCTAAGTAATGCGCCTCTAATCTTAAAATAAAGGGGATTCAAAATCTTGAAAATAAGGGAGAAAATATGTATTTAAGGCACACAGTCGTCCTCTCACTCACCAGCCCCCCGCCCCCCCCACCCCCACCCACTTGGCCTTGTCTTCTCCGCATCACGAGAGAACACACACAAGGACTCCCATCTCCTGAGGTAAGCTCTTTGGCAAACATAGTGCTGATTAAAACAAACAGGCCAGCGATCCCCACTGCTGGGGAGGACAGGGCAAACAGGACTGGTGTGCAGGAGGAGGCCCAGAGATGGCATGAACCAGACTGCAGTGCAAGGAGCGGAGCAAAGACAAAGCTGCCTGTCAGAGGTGTCAGCACCGAGGCAGAGACTATGACCTCAGCGCTGCGTGGCTTTCATCAGCAGCGAGACCGATTCGAAACAGATTTTTGGATTGGTTTTATAAAGGTTGCCAAGGTGACCGGGCCCCTCCGCTGTGGAACACAGAGGGGCAAACTCAGCATCCGCTTTTAAGTCTCTTCTTAAAACTCCCTTTTCCCCTTTTTTTTCTCAACTGATGGTATTTGTTGTAATTATTGAAATCATTTCATCCTGTTTTTTTTTTATCTTACATGTTGGATTTCCTTTGTGCTTTTTATTGTAAAACACTTGTTTTGTAAGGTGCTGTATAAATGCATTTATTAGTATCATTATTGTTGTTATTATTATTTGTCCAGGTTTTGAGATGTGTCTCCAAAATGTCTGCCTTTTCAACCCCAATACCGTGGAGGTGGAAGTGCATTCCTTTAAAGAAATAGTCCCGACGAAAACTGTTGACAGCATATTTTAGGATTATCTGGAACTGCTCGGAAAATGCCTCGGGAGGACGGCT
This sequence comes from Enoplosus armatus, assembly GCF_043641665.1. Lineage (NCBI taxonomy): Eukaryota > Metazoa > Chordata > Actinopteri > Centrarchiformes > Enoplosidae > Enoplosus > Enoplosus armatus. The sequence goes on along the minus strand of NC_092184.1, from coordinate 1,929,300 downwards.
TGGGGGCACGGCAGAGGCAGAGCAGGAGACCTCAGGCAGACGGCCTGAGGACTGAACAGAGGCGGAGCAGGAGACCTCACACAGACAGACAGACAGACAGACAGACAGACAGACGTGGAGCTGCTCAGGAGGGCGACCAAAAGGCACAGAGACCTTGAGACAGGATGCATAAGCAGAACCAGCCCGCAAGGCTGGGCGTCACCGAAGATGGCTGACTGAAGTTTTGGCAGGGCGTCGGCGGGGACGGCCGACTGGAGAACCGGGTGGAGGTTTCAACCCAAAAGCATGGCATACTTGATGTCACAAAAGGGTTAGAATGAAGGGAAATGAACAGGCTGGGAGTGGAGAATGGCAAGAATCAGAAATTCCACTCACCTCCATTGTATTGGGGTGGAGAAAGAAAACGAAATTACGCACAAATGCCTCCACAGTTTGCTCGTCAGGTGATCTCAAAATTGGAAACGCAGCACAGAACCATTACAGCAACGTAGGCTTGGGAAGTGAAAGTAAATACTATTAAATGCAGCAGCTTAGAAAGAAATACAAAATGTTGGAATGTTTTTACAATTTTTTTTTTGTTTATTTAACACAGTAACACCATCTGAGACTTGGCCAAGAAACACAATACATAAAAAAAAATGAAAGAAAAAAATAGAAAATACATAGAAAAGGTTTGTTTCTGGAATAAAAACATGAATTTTTTTTTTTTGTGCATGTGGGGCTTTTCTTGACTTCTCTCGCGAGATTAAAGAATACTATCTAACTTGTCTCACTCGTTTTGACTTTCTCTAAACTTCGTCTCGTTATAAAGCGTCAAAGAATAGTCTTGACCTTGGAAATGGTCTCAAGTCGAGGTCCACTTACTGGCCTTTTTCCCTGCCGTGTCACAAGGGTCTTGGTCAAGCTTTTTCATGCTTCACTTTTTAAGTTCTAAAAGTGCTTTGAATGAAATCCCAGCAGTGGCTGAACGCGCAATGTCAACAGATCCATCTGCATGACAACGGAGCAAACTCCATACACTGAGGGAGATCGCGTGGTACTGTATGGTTGAAAACGCTTGTCGGTTGATGTTTTGTACGATAAAAACCAAAGGTTAATGGACAAACATGGAACGTATAACACAATTTCCAACAGACCTTGAAGTGTAGAGAAAACTATACATTTTAATTATTGAGCTCTTTTCGAGACAGCTGTACAACCTGGACTCCCTGGTGGGTAAAGAGAATGACTGTCATTTCTCAGTGTACTCAATGGTTTTAGTGTCAGCTTAAAAGAGCCCAGAATCCTGCCAAGACTAAGTAACGGATCTCCGGGCATTTACGAAGCATGTGAAATCTTCCTCCATGTTCTCATTCTGCCCTAATTCAATTAGGCTCCTCTCCAAATGAGCCTGGGACAGCAGATTCTTTTCTCTCTCTCGCTCTCTCTCTTTTTTTTTTCTGAAGAGGAGCGCCAGGCGCTTGCTGGGGTGTCAGGACTGAACTTTCACCTCATCACTTCGGCCCCTCCGTATAGTCTCCGCACGCTAACACCCCGATAAGCATCAGATGCTGCAGCGGTCAGCCAGAGTCCCATGACATCAGGCCAGACCGAGGAGTCAACTGAGAAGCTCAGCAGCGCTCAGGAGAAAGCGCTGTTATTGGTTGTCTCTTATCCATGGTGATGATGTCATACTCATCACCATGTCTCTGGTGGTTGGTAAGGGAAAATCCCCCTCCCACACAGAAATCGGGTTAGAGTGGAGATGGAAATGGAGGGAAAGAAGTTGACGGTTCTGTCTGATATCAGACGACAAACAAATCTTCACTCAAATGTACTCAAATTCGCAGTAAAAACAAAAACAAAAAAACGTTTTTGTATGTTTGTAAAGTCATCCTTTAACCAATGCTAATATTGGTTAGCACATGTTATACAGTCTGGTAAAAGTATTCCAGCAGGTAGCTTGGACCTAGGACTGGGACTATGATGTAGTTCAGCTACAATTTCTATCAAGGAATTGGCCATTTATAGCAAATGGTTATACAGTTAGATTTGCTCCTTGAGGGAGCTCTAATGCAACAAGGATTTTGCTGGGAGAACTAACCCCCCCCCCCCTATGCATGAATATGATTGGATGTTACCAGTCAACTGGTCATGAATGAAACAGCTTATGCCAATGAGCTATGCTGCATTCCTAAGTAACTGAAGCAGCGTCGTAACTTAAATAAATTTTGGAAAAGGGTCATTCCCGTGTGCCTGGTGGTTGCTCGTTGCCTGAACTGACTTACGTACATCGCCGTAGATATGTTCCACTTGTTCTAGTGTCTCTATCGTCACATTATAAGGCGTTTACAATTGACCTTTTATTTATTTCCTCACGCTGGCATCACACTGCACAGTATTTAAAGTCATTTCATCATTTCAGAAAAAATGACCGAGGCAGAGATCAAGGCGTAAGACTGGGTCAGCGCCGTCTCAATATAGGTTGTCTTTCATCAGGAGCGTCACAACATGTTTAATGGAACGAGTACCATATTTCCTCAAAATGGCGTGTGACGATCAACAACCTAATTTATGCCACGTGTCATGACCAGTGGGTGTGGGAGAACGGAGTAATGTACCTCCTAATTGCCTAAATGTCTGATGTGTCTTGCATTGGTGGGGTTCGTTGCCTTGACCTGAAAGTGACTGACAGGAAGTGGGCTCCTAAACTGAAAGATTTAGGAAAATCATGCGTCTAATGACTCATGTCACCATTTTTTGTTTAAGATGCCGCCTCTCTGCTCTTACGTTGTTCTTGAATCATCATTGTACTGACGCCAGATATTTGAAAATATTAGCACTCGCGCTGCAAGCACGTAAAAACAGTCTTGAGTTAACATTATGGGTGGAAAACTCCGAAAAGAATTAGCAGATGAGTCTAATCACACTCTCCTTTCCGCGAGAGATTTGATGAGTCGGACGTAATGGCTATTAGGCTGAAATGGTCTTTGTCGAGTCAAGGACTGTAGGCTGTGCGATAGCGAGTCTCAGCAGTAATCCCCGCTGAGAGTGACATCCAGAGGAATAGCTACAAAATGCCAGAAGCCCCTCTGACCTTAGCTGACACCTTCCGTTGACCTTGGTTTGACTTTAGAGTGAAGTCCCTGAGCTTTCTAACAGAAGCCCAGCTCCGTAACACACATTCGCTCATTCGTTTTTCTCTCTTTCATCTCACTCTGCTTTCCCCATTAAATAGCACCCGCCCCCCCCCCTTCATATTTACAGAGGCTTACAAACGGGGATAGGGCACATGGCTGCTGCTCCTCGGATACCCAATCTGTCTGCCACTTATCTGAGGGATTACTGTGGTGAGGGCCAGCTACCGCAGATTAGAGACAAAGGCCAAATTAAAACAGGGCCTATCAACAAACACCGGGACAAGATGACAGGGAGGTGATCCAATTACACTGATAACCCGCCGATCCCCGCATGCTGCAGGAGACACTGGAACAAATAGAGGTAAACAGAAATACACCCCGACACGCAGCGGCACACCTAGATAGAGATGCATACTCGTGCATGTGGACGCATCGCAATACAGCTGCGGAGGAACACAACACCTTTCCTGTTGTCCATTGTGTTCATTAATGTCCCCAACTGTGTATGTGTAGTATCAGCGTGACATCACCCACAAGTTTCCTGAGAGGATGTTTTTGGGGTTTGGTTGGGTTTGAGCAAAGGGGAGGAGGAAGTCCTGGTGGAGCTCAGGTAAGACGAGCAACCACCTCGGGTTGACGATGGCAGGCTGAGACACCTACCAATCGAACAAATGCTCCAAGACATACTTCTCTTAAAGACACGATGTCTTCTTAAAAGGGACAGTGATTCTTGGAATTACTCCCAAGGCTTACATTTGCGGTGAAATTCGCTAAATTACTAGCTTCTCATTGAAAACACATCACAATTGACAGTCGCGCATCTCGCACAGAAGTCTTAAAATACTAGGACAAACTAGGCAAAACCAATCTGCAATCTGAGATCACGCAGTTGAAAGCTCCACAGCAACTAATAAATGGGCAACATTTATGTCAGACACTGGTGTGCCAGCATAGGATTGTGAGGAAATCAAATGGACTTTTGTGAAAGCACTTTTGGGTCAAGAAACACTTGATCATGCAGAAATCCGTTGGACATTTTTTGACATTTTAAATGACGGCCATGGTAACGATAGTAATTTAAGATAAGTTTTGAGTTTTGAACTACGGGGCTTGCTTGCTGCATTATTGGTGATCCAAACAAACCTCAGCAGAGTTTTTACTGAAACCAGCAAAACCAACACATTTCTAACACATTTCTAACAAAACGGCGCTTTGACATGTGTGGCACTTACTGTGGCAACACTTACTGGAGGACTATCGTGTGTGTAAGTGTAGGCACAACGGCATTAAACAAAGCAAAAGTATTAGGAGGAAGGGGCTGGGGGGATCATCATATATTATGTACAGGACGGACAAGATGTCCCACAAGGAATTTGTCATTATTTTTTTTACATACATTAGACAATGTGCATATTTTCTGACATCCTTGATCGCATGACCTTTAGAGTGTCAAAGGTCATTTATATGTGATGAGTGACATTGCCACGTTACCCTGGCTCCCTAGCATGAAGCTATTCTCAACACAGATCAAGTCACTTTAATGCCTCCTCAACTTTTTGTTCCTCCACTGCATTTTGGGAATATTTGCCGCGAAAGGCAGGTTTTTTTTTTCATAGCTACCAACAATTCCAAAGCGCATTGAAAACGCACTCCAAGGACCTTTTATTGTCTCAGAAATGTTGTTGCTTGCAATACCACTCTCACTTTTTCTTCTGAAAACGAGTTGGGCCCCCCCCGAGCCCTCACCATTGAAATAACATCCCCCTCTTTTCAGCCACCGGAGGTATGTTAACAATATACTAAAGCACACAAACACACAAAGTAGCTACATGGAGGCTCAAAGGCAAATGTGATGAGATGGGGGGGGGGGGGTGCTCCTTTAAATACGACAAGATCAGCAACGATGACAGATAGAAGGGGAACTAAAAATAGCATAAAGTGAGATAATAGATAATACAATGTCAAATAATCAGATGACAGTAATTTATAACAAAGAGCTTCTTAAAAATGAAATAAATTGTCTTTTGCCGTTTTTTTCATCACTGCGCTGTAATGACAGTGTCATATCTTTGACTCCAGCTCTAATGGAAAAGCCACAATCCAGGAACTAACTAGGAAGTGAGTGACAAGGAAGTATGAGCTCACCATGGCCCCCCGACACTGCCCTCAGCACCGACGGCAGACAGACGCCAACCTCCAACTCGCCTCTTGGCCAATCGCGGGCTAGCTCATTACCGCCGCAGCCCCATTGTGTTAATTGAAGCCACACTAACTACACCGTTCCTCCCGCTCTATAAAAGCAGAAGACTCGTCACCCTTTCTGGACGCTTCTCCCTCCAGCTACACAGGTAATTGAATTGTGGCAGGTCTCTCAGTAAGCTGGCTTGTTTTAATAACTTCACTAGATTATGTTTAATAAGTGTGCCTTAAACGCTCTTTTTCGTCAGGCCAGGGAGGATGAGGAAGGTCAAATGTGATAATAGAAATGAGGAAAAAAGGCCATTTTCTTTGCCCTGCTCGAGGGACAGATGTAATCACTGCAGCCTATCACCTTGTCTGTACAGTGCGAGGTTCAACTATGGGCCAAAATGCTGCAGACTATGGAGTTAAGGTAGATCAGCTCCAACACCGAGATGATGTTACGGGGGAATGAGAATAAGCTCACGCTGATTCCACGCGGTTTCCTTGTCTGTTCGTCTATTATCGTACCAGCTGTCACGCCTGCCGTCTGCTGGGTAAATACTCAGCTCTGACGCTCTCTAAACAAGCTGTCACAGGGGACATCCGACAGGAAATGCTACGAGGAGGTTCTGAAATTAAAGTTACAATGAAAAGGAACATCACTTTTTCACCTTGTTCCTCAATTGTCCAATTTACCAAAAACAAATCTCTCATCTCAAGTCTCATTACTTGAATTTTTTTTTAGGGTATAATAGAGATAGGCCTCAGTTTTGTCAGTCCAACGTTGAGCTAAATGTGACCCGATGATGACGTTGCATGAATAGTGAGGGGAAATGGCAAAGTTATTACAATTCCTCCTGAGGGGAACGCAAATGCATCAAATTCTTCATTCAAAACCAATAAATGTCAACCTCAGGAGAGGTAGAGAGGAAAAAAAATCAGATCACCAGAGTCAGTGGGATCCATCCTCTGGAGACCACGATAATAATCCATCCAATAGTTGTATGTAATATTTCACTCTGGACCAAAGTGGTGGGCTGACTAGAGAGGCCAAAAATAATAATCCTGTTCAGTTCCTTCCTTCACTTAAATCCTACAACTTTAAAAGAAAATGCAAGTGGCAGTTGTAAGGGGGGGGCGAATACTGTACCCTGTTTTTCCTTTTGCTAAGACATCACGGTTGGAATGTAAGAAATCAGAAATGAACTAATTGAACTCTGCATTTCTTTTAAAGAGTTCTCTCTCATGTCTCTTATTTTGATGTAAAAAAAAAATATGTTTTTGATATTAGTGAAAGAATATAGTTTGTCGCTGTGTGATAATTCTGAAGTCTTAAGGACCTCCTACTTCTAAATTTTGCCCGACAGTGCTCGGATTTCAAATAGTGCCAGATTCTATACGCAAGTTTTTTTTTAGTTTTCCAAAAAGTTGCCCCTTGCTGTGATTGTTTTGACTGGCTCTGTGCGTTTTAAGGTCATCCGAGAGTTCAAAGGTTCGAAGATCAGACCGGGGGTTGAGCCTTATCAGTCTGGGCCGATAGGTTTGGTTTCACTGATAGCTTACGTGTCAGCTTCGGCAGTGTGGCCAGACTCAGCCATACTGGAAGGCGGGACCAGGAGAGAGGCAGCACCGATAGGTCAAAGGTCACACAGCTGAACAAATAAGAGATAAGGGAGCGAAGCAAAAAAAAGAATAAAGGTGCCCTCTTTTAAGTTGGCTCCAACTTTGAGGTGGACGAAAATGAGAGATACGCTGAGAGATGGAAAAAAAAAAAAAGAAAAAAAAGAATGGGTTTTAAAATAGAAAACAGTATATTGTGATGTCCCGAGCAGAGACGGACAAATGAAGAGACTATTCAGACAGTGAAATAGAGTGGGGGAGACAAATGTGAAGTGGGGGAGCCAGGCTGCAGACAGAGATGCATAGGGAATGAAAGTAAGCTGATCAGCAGTCAGCAGGGCTGTGGTGGGCAACACCAACAGCAGCACCACTGTCACACAGACGCCTATTTGCATAATATTGTGTGTTGTCAGAGGAGTGACAGCTAGTGCACGTAGTTATCTGTAGGAGCGGGACGTACATGTTACCCCGTGTGTGTGTGTGTGTGTGTGTGTGTGTGTCTGTCTGTTCTGGCCGCCTCTTCCCGTCACCTCACTGGACAGGTGGCATCCCCTAGCCCTGTGATTAGCGTGTCAACGTCTTAACATGTCGATGGGAGCGCCGCCGCAGGCATCTACATTCATATATAAATGTAAATTCAAACACACCCCCGTCCTCCCACCTTCACACACCTGCACGGCGTCGCCTCTGACAGTTCAGGATTGATTTGGCCGCTTCCCATCCGCCGAGACGGCAGCAGAACGGGCGCTGGGATCGCCTCGGACACCGGCAAACAATCACGAGACACTTCAAATCGTCAACAAGGATGGGGGGGGGGCTCGGGGGAAGAAATGACAGTCACAAAATGTCCCAATCAAGAAAACTTTGTATGAAAGCCATCCAGGAAACTTTTGACCCCTTATTTCTTCTTTCATATTCTAATGATGCGCCTCCGCGGATGAGTCCTCATCAGGGCTCAGAGGGAAATGACAGGCCTCATCAGATTCTAGGAGTGACCACGTCAATCCACACACTGATTTGGGATTGTGTTTGGATTGTGGGGAAACACACTTCACATTGGCGAAGCCATTGCTTTTTTTTTTTGCTTTTTTCCTCTGAAGGGTAAATAGGTTTAAATTTCTTTTTAAAAGGAGCCTAAGTTCTCAACTCAGGCCTTCAGCTTTAAATTTTATATCGCCAACAGAATGAGCCCGTCTTTCGGTTTCTTTTCATCACAGTCTGACAAATTACTTGGTTACCACATTTTTGTTAAGAAATTAAACATCATTTCGGATGTAAACCGTAGAAATGATCCTTTGGTGTGTTGCTGACCTCAACAAAACCTAGCAGGAAATTCAGTAAACTTTGAGGGGGTCTTTCAAGATGAAAAAGTGGTCACCGTTTAGTGGAGGCTAGTGTAACAATCGGACGGGGCATTTTCGCCCGGGACGCCTCATTTGGTCCGAATGCAGCCTTGGAATGAAGGACTTCAGTCATTTTTGTCAAAAACGTTTCTCAATGATTTGAGCATGAGACGTGCGTGGCAGTTATTTTCTTATATGTGTGAGGATGGTGCGAGCACAAAGGTTATAGGTCACACGTTAGATTTTGATATATTACCAGAGATGCACAATCTCTGATTTGTTCCGCAATTCAATTACACCTGGCGTCGTGCCCATTGACAGCTATCAGTGAGCACGATGAACCATCAACAAGTTTGTTGGCAAGATTAAAAATAGGGTTGTCTTTTTCCCTACATACCTACGTAGCTAACCAAGCAAAGTTATTAGGATACGTTGTCTTGGGACCATGATTGTAACTGCACAGAATTTTGTGCCAATCCATCCAATAGATGTTGAGATTGAGACCTCGTGGTGGCACTATATGAAAAGTCAGGGGATCACCAAAGTCATTAGGGTTCATCCTCTGGGAACCATGGATGTAAAGAATGTAAATTTAAAAAAAAAAAGACTCACCACAAGTGCGGCTAAAAACAAAAGGCTAGCGTTCAGTTTTGAATCGACTGCAGTGGTGTGAGTGGTGTTTGTATGTGCACTTTCACTTGAACACAGTCAGCAGAGATAGAGGATGGGTCTGAGTGGTGGGGGGTAGTCAGGGGGTCAGTACAGAGTGATTATGGATGACCTCATGGTGGTGGTGGTGGTTGGAGGAGGCGGGGGGGTTTTGGCAGTTTTGTGGGGGAGGGGGAGGGGGGGCTGCTTCAGGTGTCAGGGAGGTGCAAGACAGGAGATGAACCCGGCGTGGCCCCTACCTGCCACCGACCTGGACGCACATGTTAGTTTAGATGTGATTGCCTCTGGAATTGCAGGCACTTACCAGGTGAACCCTCCACTGCCTCGGCAAGCCCAGGGTGTATTCTGCACCTACTGAAGATAAAAATACATCGAAAAGTCGCTGAATGCTGATCTCTCGGGGGGTGTGGTGGTGGGGTGGGGGGGGAGGGGAAGTTTGACATTCACTGCAAAAAGATACATTCGCCCTGTCGATTGAATGTGACTGTGGTGGAAAGGACGCTACTGTACAGCGTGCACTAACAGTTGAGTATTGCCAAATTCAAATAAACTGAACAATGTTTAGAGTTCTCATGGAGTGCCCAAAACGCATCCAATCTCTCAGTGATATTCTCAATCCCCTCCTTCATCCCGCCACCTCCCCACGCAGGAATGGCCTTGAAGGTGCGTTCAGACTGAACTGAAGTGGATTTTTGCAGGTCATGCATTTTCATGTAAAGTAAATGACAAAGACACAGGTACATACATTGTGCATGCATTAAAACAAAGATCTATCTACGTGATTTGAAAAGGTTTCAACTCACATGTATCCCCAGACACAACACACAACTGCTAATAGGATAGAAAACGTTGATGTTGGCATGTTGGTGGCAGAAGGGGAAAAAAATCGTGGGGTCACTAAAATGGTTAGGAGTCTTCCTTGGGGGACTATGAATATTCGTACCAAATTCAGGACAATCCGGCCAGCAGCTGTCAAGCTATCAACTAACAGACCAAGCACCATGGCCATCCTGAGGCCATCATGCTAGTAGGCCATGTGATAAGATTGGTGGTTGCTGGTTGTATCTCCAGAGTACATATGGAGGTAATAGTGATGGTGGTCTGAAATACTGCTTTCATCCTACCTGTTTTGCTCCTCAAACCAACATAGGTTTCCATGTTTAGCCGGCTCACTGATTCAACTCCTAACCACTGATTCCCTCCTTGCCAAGAGCAAGGGTCTTTGGGCAGACGCACTAGAAACTGTTGGATCAGATCACAGCACACATTTCAAGGCTTGGGCTGACCTTGAAAAGCAGAGTACTAGTTATTTGTGTCTTATATTTGTCATACATACAGTGGGTATCCGAAAGTCTGAGACCACTAGTCAAGATACTTTCTGAGTCTTCAAGTGCCCCCATAAATGTTCAGTGGGGTTGAGGTCAGGAGACAGGACGACAGTCAGGACTCCTTGGTCTTCTTTGGTCTTCAAGCAGTTCTTGCAAAGCTTTGAGGTGTGTTTGAGGTCGTCGTCCTGCTGTAGTATGAATCCCTCCCCACAGAGATGCAAACCAGAGGGTATAGCATGTCTCAGGTCAGGGTGTAGTCAATTTCGGTGCAGGTGTCCAACTCCAGAGTAGGCAAAACTCCCCCAAACTTGAATATTCCCACCACCATGTTTCACTGTAGGTTTGAAACACTGCGGTATCATTCTCTCTCCTGTAAGTCTCCTTACATACACCCTTCTGTTAGTGAGTAGTGAGACCACTACAAGACAGCCTTTGTTTCACAGTACTTTTGCTGATTGGAGTCCTTGGCGTTCTTTTTTTTTTTTTTTTAGCAAATTCTGTATCTGTGATAAAGTTGCTTTCCTATCCCTCGGGGGAATTCAGCTCGATGTGTTGATTTTCTGATGGTGTGGTCACTTTTGGTCTGCCTGCTTTGGATACAGCTGACAAAATTTGTGATTATTTGCAGGTTTACATGAAAATATTTGAGATTTTCCATGTGGTCTCAGACTTTTGGACCCCACTGTACATATATACATTCATACATACATACACAAGAAAGGACTGCTGTCAGCAGGATACTTTCAGTTTAAGGAGGGCAAGAGCTGACTTGAAAGAGATCAGAACTAGTCCAGGAACATTGGCTTTTACAGAAATCTATTCTACCAAGAATTTTGTATTTCAGTACCAACACAGACGTTGGTACATAAAAAAAAGACAGATGCTATTGGCACTTAGGTGTCAGTGAACCTGGGGGGGGGGGCTGACCAAAGTGCAACCGTTAACCACGTGTTAGAAAACATTTCTGTCAGAAACCCTAACCAAGTAGTTTTGGAAAGTTTTAGAAAGCCTTTAGTTAGGTTGAGGAAGAGACCATGGTTTGGGTTAGAAAATAATGTATTTTAACTTCCAGTTTCACACAGGACTCAAACAGCAGTCTGCAGGGTAAAAGCCTGGTGTTAAATCCATTCATCCATTCATCCGTCCAACCAATCTGCAGTTGGCACCTGCAGCCGAAAACAGACAACCACGGGCGAAGCTGAACACCCGCGGCGGTCAATAACCACCATCGGTCAACACTCAACACTTGCGGCGTAATCGCCTGCGGACGAATAGCTGCTGAGTGAGTTATTCATACCCGGGTGCAAATCGACGCTCCGAAAAAAAGAAAGGTTGCAGACGATGCATGACGCCATGATACCCCTGGTTTGATCTGATTTGAGTATTGGTTCCTTGACTGGATGGAAAAGCCTTGAGTCTGAGCAAGATGTCATGTTTGGGTTTTTTTTGACAAAATCATCCTAACTCAAGGTCCACTTACTAGCTTTTTTGAGGGGTTTCAGCCTTGGACATCACATTGGACATCATTGGATTGTGGAAGGGATGAAGGAGATTTTTTTTAAAACTTCCCAATAATATTCTTATTGACAATATTTGTATCCACATGAAAACATTCACTCTTAATAACTGCTTAATATTTTCCATCAACGGCATTTTTTTACACGATGGCATCACCGACAAACTGAAGTGATTTATTGGTTATTGGTTTTACGGTTAAATGCATTTTTGTCCAGATTAAAAATTCAACGTAAAACTATAGGGAATGTAACAACTCAAATACCCATTATCCATATTATCAGCATGCATGTCATGTCCTTTTTTCAGCCTTCAAATGATGAGTTTTATGATACTTAGCAGAGCCTGAACTAAAAACCAGTCACTGTCAGTTTTTCTATAGAAGTTTCTTGTCATCCAGGACTTTAAGATTTCACGTAAGATATCTCAGCTGTCCAGCGAAAACCACTAGTCCAGCTCCAATGGTGAAATTCGTGTTTAAACGTCAGTTGATTACTGACATCGGTTCCCCGAAAAGCTGATATTTTGGAGATATGGAACATGTTTCTCTCTGGACAGCAACAGTAAGCACAACGGTTGTTTCATGCAAATGTTTCTTTATTTTAATTTTCCCTCCTTCCATCCCGTCTTATGCACATCTTGTATATATCAGAAACAACTGATCATTTATAATATTTCATTCCACAGTTAACCACGTTAAAAAGGTTTTCAACTGACAATAAAACATAAAAAAAAGAACCCTCCGCTCACAAACACATTCGCACACACTTTCACCAAGCAAGTGTGTGTGTGTGTGTGTGTGTGTGTGTGTGTGTGTGTGTGCCACTATAGCCACTCCAATTAAAAAACATGGGCAGGGAAGAGGAATGTGCAGGTTTTTCCTCAGAGACCAGAGTCAATACAAACACTGAATGACACGCTGATGCAGGCAAGGAGCTCACTGCACTGATGCTCATGCAGCCACACACACATGAATGAACACACGCTCAAACAAACCAGTCAGCAAAACAAGTTAAAAACACACACAGACAGAATCTTTCAGACGAGATAGAAAAAAGCTCATCAAGCGTGTTTTTTTTTGTTTTTTGTTTTTTTTTTATATATTTTCCTCTGCATCTTGTGACCGGCCTAATTGAGTTGTAAATCATCAAAATAACAAGTTGATTTCATACCGAGATGTCAGAACATTTCTTGACAAAGCCGGGGGAATGGCATAATTACAGAGGAAATTAAAAAAAATGTGTCCAAATGTGCTGTTGCAAACCGAAACAACAAACATATTACATTCCCCCTGCAGGCTACATCAACATGAACTGTACAGTACGCTGCATTCAATAATGACGCATTTAATTAGCTATTCAATTCTTCTGTAGCTTCTTTGACTTGCTTATGAAATTGTTTAATTAGAGAAGAAATACACGATAAAAAAAAAAAAAAACATTTGAATTGCTATTTTTTTTCTCCAAAGTGTGTGTGTGTGTGTGTGTGTGCTTTCCCGGAGTCGGTATTGATGGAAGCAGATGGCATCGGCAAGCTGCATCAGCGGCAGGCTGTGTGTGTGCGCGTGTGTGTGTGTGTGTGTGTGTGTGTGTGTGCGCGTGTGCATGTGACAGGGCCAGTTTCAATTCATACTCTCCCCTGCACCTTTGATAGTCAAGTGGATTACACCTTGTGTTCAAACAGAAAGAAAGGAAAGTGGCAGAACACAAAATGGAATTAGGAGGCTGCTTATAGGCCCTGATTCATTTATTGTTAACTCCTTCCAGTTCATTAAGCCTAATCCATGTTAGGATGGTAAGTAACAGAGGACCTGAATGATCCCAGGCTGGCTGAGAGGGGACATGTGTGCCTATTGTGGCCCTTTCTTGGGTTAATCCTAGTCCCTATGGTGTGTTTGTGTGTGTGTGTGTGTGTGTGTGTAGGATGGGGGAGTCAGCTGGACAAGGGGGTGAGCGCTTTTCTCCTGCTGGGTGTCCGTGCTCTGGGTGGGTGTTGAGTCCCACCCTCCAACCTTGTGGTGGAGGGGTGGGGGGGGGGGGCGGATTTAGCCCCCCCCCCCCCCCCCCCCCCCCCTCCCGAGTCCCTGTGACAAGCGTGAAGCAGCCCTTTCCTTTTGTGAATCAATCTGGCGGGGCTCTTCGCGCCTCGCCTGGCCAGACACACACACACACACACCCACACACACACACACACACACACCCACAGAGGGTCACCGATAGCCGTGTTAATACAGATGTACATGCCAATAAGGCCTCTTAATCAGTACACAAGAGGGAGAGATTGACTTTTAAAGAAGACATACGGCCCCACTTCTCTTTCAGCCCCAGCGGAGCCGTTTGCTCTGCGCCGCGCTGACTCCTTTAATTTTGCCTGTATGGCTGACTCCGGCCACACATCTGGCGGATACAGAAAAAAATAAATAAATAAATAAAAAAAACTCAACAGAGGAGACTGGATCTGTAAACGCACAATTTTATTTATGTTGCAAATTTCATTAAAAGTGGCAGTTCAAAGTGCTTTACAAATTAGAATTAGAACAGGAGGAGACCAACAACAACAACAACAACAACAACAACAAAAAAAGTAGATAAACTGAGAAAACCATTGGAAGTAAATCAAGTTAAAACAATAAAATGAGGTCAATAAATAGTAAGTAGTTTACCGAAGTGGAGACAAAAGATTGATTATGGGCAAGACTGAATAAGTAGCTTTTTATGTAGAGTTAGACTTGGACAGTGGCCTGTATTTTTTTTGTGTAACCCTAGGAATAGTCTGCAGACCAGAGTCAGGAACACAATTTAGTTGTAGCCCCGTGAGTGATTTGTAACAAATAAATTCTCTGACTAAAGGTACTTTTACATTAAGGGCAAAAAATTGCTGCCAAAGTTGTCATATCAAAATGATTCACATCTACTGTGGTGTAGATTTAAGGGCTGCCTCCGGACATGTACTCTGCTTTGAATGATAATATATGCACCTGATATGGGAAAAGTTCAATTACCTTATTAAAAAAACTGTAAAATGACATCTACTTCTTCTCCCTCATGGAAAAATCATTGGAAACGTTTTGGACACGAGATGCCTCCATTCTCAGTGTACGCGCGCTGGAAGTTTCCGCGTCACACTTGTAAGCTGCATGCTGGACCGCGAGTGGCTTCCGAATTAGTCGTGATGTCGCAAAGTCCTGCTCGTGCGTCCAGGCGTTGAACTGAGACTCGCACGCGCCATTCTGCAGTGAAGCTCAAATACCCAAGTGAAGGAACAAGATGCAAAACGCTGTTTCGACTGGAGGGTTTATTTCAATCAAGCTTTTGCACCATAAAAAGAGAGTTGACGACCAGAAAGTTTTTAGAAATCAAAGAGCCAGCTGGAATCAGAAGCTAATCAGAAGGTTAGCAATGTATGTGCAACTTTCACCGTCAGGCACCTCAGTTTCATCTTTATCCAGCACGGAATAATTCTGGCACATTCAGTCAATCATTTTTCCAATGCACTGACATTGGTGGAAGTATAATTAGAGTAAGAGTAAAACACAGTATTTCATTTTTTTTTTTTTCAATCAAATGTTTGATTTATATTGAAAACATGCCTTGCTAGTAGTAATTCTACTTTTTCTAGAAAGGACAAAAAACTAGCACTAACAAATTTATTAAATTATTACATTTCCCTGACGCATTTACTCAGTAATAACACTGTTCGTTCGTGATTGTGCCTCGACTCTCCAAGATGAATGGTGACGCTGTTTGTTAGCCGCGTCTGCTAGCATTGTAACAAGGATATCCCAAATTGCAAGAGTCCTTGGGCAGCATAGTCTCCCCACAGCTTAAGTTAAGCTATAAAGAGTCGGTCTAGACCTGCTCTATTTTGTAAAGTGTCATGAGATGACTTTTGTTGTGATTTGGCGCTATATAAATAAAAAAAAAATTGAATTGAATTGAATTGAAAGTTGAGTGGCCAGCTCATGGCCAAATGTGTAACCACTTTAACTTTGCCTTTGTTTTACTGTTGCCCGCCAGTACATTTGGGCCATGTAAATCTATAACTTGTTCATAAGCGAAAACAAAAAAACCCTGTGATGGACTGGAACAAATCAGAGGGCGGGGGATCGAGTTATTACAGTCTGTCCCCCTTTCACACTTAAAAAGGGAAGTTGTTCTTATTGGTTCTGCCCACATCGCTGGATAAAAATCTTCAGCATAGATATCTACAGGCTTAACGGTCTTCTCTGTCTCCGTCAACCACGGACGAACGGTCGGTCAAGGTGCCGTGAGTTAAGTCAGCCGAAGGTCACTGCATGGTTCCCTCCCCGCAGCTACCGGTGGGTCGCGCCGAGCACCGTTCGTTAACTGAACCATTATTAGTTTCTATGTTAACTTTTTGTGCCTTGATAAAGTTTTAAGAACTCCATGCATACTTACAAATATCAAATAGAATGTTTAATCCAGGTATCCAGGATTGTGACATTGACTGTGTGGGACTGTATGTTACCACGGTTTTTATCTTGTTCCAAACTAAAATAAAATGTGCTTCATTGGTGACAACCATAGAGACTCTGAAGTACTTGTCTGCATTACATTAGATAGACAGAACACTGTGGACTGCTGAAGCACTGAATCGAGTAGGTCCTCATGATTGATGACCTAGCAGACATCCAGTTTCTTAAGATTTGGAACTTCTCACGTAGCTCTGCCTCCAAAACTGATCTTGCAGCACAGTGCATTCCCCTATTTTTTTTTTTTTTTAAACAGCTGTTGCACGGAAGTTGACAAAATCTAATTTAATGCCAAACGCTGAGTGTTGTTCATTGCAGGGGAAAAAAAGAAGCATGCATACACCGGTGACAGCATTAAGGCATTTCAGTGAATAGCTGATTCATATAAATGGGGGGGAGGGGGGGGGGACTCTCCAGACTGGTCTCAAGGAGTAAGGAAAGAACAACAAGTGATTTTTTTATTTTCCAGCTTCAGACAAACATCATAAGACGCAGTGCCCTGGAGCAGTTTACAAAAGGACCGGACAGCTGAGGAAAAAGGGAACACAGGTTCTGTAATCAAAAGTCTTAATTCATTACTTTGGTGGAGAGAACGCAATTGGTATGGACACTGAGAGAAAAAAAAAAGAAAGTGTCCTGAGGCAAACCAATCAAGGCAGAACTACGCTACCACGCTGATACAAATGCCTCTGAATCACAATGAATCAAGTTAGACAATAGGGCCACAATGGCCACTAGATTAGCGTCTATTACTCGGATGCATTAGTGCCTCGCACCCGCATTAAAAGTCCTCGTTTAACACCATTCAAGGGGCGGACCAGAAATCCCCAAGTTTCTAAATTGGAATTTCATTCCCCCAGGTACTTCTGCTCATATGAGAAAAGTTGGAATGCATTTGATCTGTCCTAATTTCAATTAATTAGCGACAATGGTTGCTCGGGGAGTCCCACAGGGCAGAGGGAAAAATGGGCTGAAGGGAAGCGAGCGTCAGAAAAGTGATGGGAGAAGTGGCATCAATAAACTGTTAGAGACTCATTAGCAGGCTAAATGGCTCTCCCAAAGTCACGACACTTTAACACGGGACCTGGCGCCTAATTACTGGCCTCAGTATCCATTACAGGCCCCTCCTCTGCTCCCCTCCCTGCATTCCTCTTTCTTTTTATTCCACCCATCTCAGCCACAGCGGAATCAGCCTGTTAATGATTGCTCTACAGAGCGAGATTAGAGGGCCATTGTAGTGGGGGGGGGGGGGGGGGGGGGGGTGTGAATGTGGGCAGCCAACACGAGGAAGTGAATGTGTAAATTGGCGTCTGTTGATTAAAGCTTTCGGGGATGTAAAAGTACCAAAATTGCCTGCTTGAGTTAACCCCCTTCAACTCTGCCGGACCCACCTGTGGTCCATGATTACAAACACATGCGTGGCTCGCCATTGTTCAAAACCCACAATATCCCGAATTAAGCGGATGTCTGAGGAAAATGATGCACAAGACCCCTAGAATGTTTCCATATGACGTAATGGGGCAGCCCAAAAATCATAGCATCTTTTAAGGCAATATTTTACGCAACATAATCAACGTGGAGCTCCGCCTTTTTCTCCCGGTTTCCACGTCCGAAGTGGCATAAAACAGGAGAGTGAATCATTTTCTCCTTTTCAACTGGTTGCATGAGCTCATACAACTGAAAACGCCCGTGATACTCATTAAAAGCATCACCACAAATCAATTACTGTCTTACAACTTCTAAGGGTACCAATCATTTTGTCGAAGCTATTTTAGAATGTACTTGTGAGCAAGTGTGAATTCAGTTATCTTCTCAACGTTTTGTTCCACTGCAAACCAAACATAAACACGTTTTGATAATAAAAGATTGTTTTTAAATTTCAACACTGTTCAGACAGTGCATTGTTTTAAATAAAATTCCAGGTTACCAATATTTTTTAGCCTCTTCTGTCGACATCAACTACGCTGCAGATTGATGCAGGGCCTCCAGCACCAGGCCACTGCTCTACAATGAAACAGCATGCAAGGCATTCAATCTACAACCATTGTCATGCCCCCCCCCCCCGCAAATTTTTTGATGCAGATGCTGAAATGTCATCTTTTAGTTACAGTAGTCGCTCTCCAATTAGTTCTAATTTTGTCATCGTGATTGTCCGTACTGTAATTTCACGACATCGCTCTATTCTGTACACCTATTGCATGTTTGTCCATCCTGGGAGAGGGATCCGTCCTCTGTTCCCCCCTTAAAATGTTTTTTTGGGGAGTTTTTCCTCATCCCGACCCAGGGTCTAAAGGACAGAGGGGTTTCGTATGCTGCACAGACTGTAAAGCTATGTAAATAAAATCGACTTGACTCCGCGGGCAGGACGCACAAATCGGCACCTCAGTAATGAACGCGGTTTCGGATGTAAATGCAATTTAGTCAAATAAATCAAGGCAAAACTGTTAGCTGAGTTATTATAACGCTCAACAAAGCCGAAATGATTCTTACTGACAGAAAAAGAAAAAAAAAAAAAAAACAGAGCATGAAAGTTCAATCTCAACTAAATAGAAGAAGGAATATGACAAAAAAATACATCTGCTGGCGAAGATGAAGAGATGTGGTTGAAATGTATCTGTCCGTTTGTTTATTTATTTTATCTGGGTCACAGTTAAAGAAGCTGCAATTAGTGTCATGCTCCCGTCTGATTTTACGCGTGAATTTACACATTGACAGTGAAACTGGACTGAGGCTGAAAACTGCTGGGATTCAATATGCGGTCCGATTCCATTGTTTGTGGTGTTTTAAATGATTTGCAGATGTGTTTGTTAGAATCGCTTGCACCACTGCAACACATTATTAACAGGAATGATAGGGGCCTTAAAGCAATATCTGTATTATCACCTCATTTTGAGGCCTTGTCTTGTAGCGGCGCCTGAGTAATCTAATTATTATTAAGGCCTTTGTTATTTCACTTGACACAGTGCTTACGAGGTGCATTTTACTCAATATAACTGTGGTCCATCAAGTCACAAACGAGTCAATGGGTTTACTGATTTTCTGGCATGAAAAATATCTGTAATATTGGCACAGACAAATAAATCCACAACTCCGATTCAAAAATATTCAGCATCAGGTGTCGCATACACGGAGATGCTGACGACGGGAGATAAAAAGAGGAAAGAGGAGGTGACTCAAGGTAGTAGAGGTTTTAAAATCATATATATATAGTTGAGGGGGGTGGTGGTGGTGGTGGTAAGGGGGGGTAACCGATCTCATCTCATGTTCTCTCTCATGCTCTCTGAATGGGGTCCTAATTGGCAGGGCTGTGTGAATAGGCAGCTGGCCGAGGAGTGCCTGTACAAAAGAACACACAGTGAGACGGTGCTGGAGATGAGGCCTTCTCTATTCACACACCTCTACCCCCAAACTAAAAAAAAAAAGAGCTGAAGAGAGAATGAGAGAAAGAAAGCAAGGGGATGGGTGGGGTGGGGTGTGGGGGGGGGGGGGGTAGGTCATGTAACAACAGAGCGGAGTGGAGTGGAAATCGACAAAACAGAGAGAGAGGGGAAAAGAGATAGAGCGAGCAGATGAGAAATAGAAGGTAATCACAGGAGATTATCTTCTTGTGATGGAGGCAGAGCTGCAAGGATAAGTAGGCTATCCTGAGGAGGACGATCCCAAACCAGTCAATAAAGCCCCATGTCTGGAGCCCTGATATGGGCGGGTGGGGTGGTGTGCGGCGGTGCTTTGAGGGGCAGTTAGGGCAGTAAGGGTCCAAAAAGTGGTCCTCATGATGTAGGGGCAGTAACACTTGGGGAGCAGGGGGGGGGCTGTGGGCTCAGATTTCACTGCATGTGTTCCAGTTCCCACTGAAATACATACAAGGAGACAGGATACATGCGGCAAGTGTTGTACAAGGCTGTCCTCACCACAAAAAGGAAAAGCCACCTGCACTGGCGGTTTGCTCAAACACTTCGGACCGCATATGTTCATCTTTCGCGAAAAGCAACCTCTTGTGGTCGCGCGAATAACGACTGTCGTCTGTCAGAGGCAAAGGCAGACGTAGCATGACATTGTTGTAGTGCCACAAAGCTCTCAGACTGAAAATGGCACTACTTTGGGAAAAAAAAAAAAAAAAAAAATCAGGTGTCGCCGAGAAGAAAAAAAAACACGCAGAATGGCCAGTTTGAGAAATACATCCGCGAGTGTGAGGGCTTATCAGAAGCCCAGACGCTGCACAGCATCCTATGAAGCAGGATTCTACAATTCTGGATTTAATCACAACATCAAACACGTTCGAACAGTGGAATTACAGTCTTAATGTTATTCAGTAATCCACTACAGTGACTTGCTGGATTTTTTTTTTTTTTTTTGCTGGCACCCCAGTACTATGTCATCTCAGTAGTCTCATTGAACTTAGAATTGAATGCAGCAATATTTGTTAAAAAAAACCCAAAAAACTAAAAAAGACTAAATAATTTTTGTAAAGCTTCCATAAACTAGTCACATGGTGTGTGGTTCTAGTAATTTAAAGGTCCCGTATTTTGCTCGTTTCGGCTCTATATTTTTACTCTGGGATTCCGTTAGAGCAGCTTTGCATGATTCACCGTTCAAAAAAAAGTCCTTACTTATCTTATACTGGGCCTTTATACACCCCCTCAGTCCCCCCCCCCCCCCCCCCCCCTCTGTCCATTTGAGACAAACTGAACAACCTCCAAAAACCTGAAGAGTAGTCCCTGAGCAGAGCGCTCCAACAACTTAGACAGACTGAGCGGGTGGATGAGCGTCCCTGTACTTCCTGGGCGTGCTGTGAGCCTGCTGGGGGGGCGTGGCTGAGTGCGGTGACTTGTGACATCACAACCTTACGGAAGTCCCGATGGCTCGTTTAAAGGCACAGTTTTTCCATTTCTCCGTGGACTGAGAGTTTTAATACTTTCACAGTATTTATACAGCACCTAGAGCTGCTTCATAATCAAAAAAGACAATGGGAATCTCACTTTCTACAATATGGGACCTTTAAAAAAAAAAAAAAAAGGCAGCTAATTGCAAAGAAAATGTCAATTTAGGTGCAGCTCTCTGAAACGCTGAATTCCCACAACAAGGAGTTTCAAATGTGACTGGAAATCCTCACCACACACCCCTGTCAGGATAACTTGCCCCGGCTGGCGGATAAATATTCACGGCCGCACGTGATCATGTGTGTGTGTGTGTGTGTGTGTGTGTGTGCGGGTTATTTTCTATCTGTTCGTGTTTGTTTGTCCGTTCAGCGCTGTTTAAACTATGCAGAAGCAGCGATGCCGTACTCCAGCGAGGTTTTTTCCGCCGCCCGGAAACATCATGCGTGCGTCATTTGTGGGGAAAATGATGCATTTTGGATGGGGCAGGTTGAGGGAAATGGCACCTGATATGACCTCCATTTTATAGAATGGTCACAGGAATAATGGAAACTCCAGGAGGTAAGGAGGTCGACTCGTACAAGCTTGGCACACGAATACACACACACACACACACACACACACACACGCACACAGATCTACAGGTGCTTAGAGATATACACGTCCTCTGAAACATGCACATATGAAGAGAAACTGGATGAAATGTTCACTTCAACAAGTTTTTGTGCTTAGAATATTTGGATAGGTATTCCAAAACGATCCACGAGGTCATCACAAAAAAATGGATAAAAAAAAAAAAAATGGATAAAAATAATAACAATAATAACTGTGAATTTCTAGTTTAACAAAGACTGTATGTCATTCTGTTTCAAACTGTTTCAAACTGCAGTAAAATCTCCCGCTGTCCAACATTCACAAACCCATCTCTGCAGTGGACGTCTGAGACTTGAGCTTTACAGTGTAAAATGCTCAAAGAAGGTCCCTCCCCTCTCCGTGACGGCACCTTGCGTCGGTCATAAAGGCGTGATGAATGCCGGCAAATAAACCATCTGTTTCCCCACAAACTGTCAATTAGAAGAATCCCACCTTATCCATCACAGCGGCGCTATACTCTCGCTGGGAACCATCGAGCAGCTGTAGGCCTCATCTGTGCACTTGATGCTGCTATAGGCAGCGTGGCGGGATACCTCCGCGTACCACACAACAGATGTTTACGACCGCGTGTGAAGCGCGCGCGCGCACGCGCGATTCCTGCTTTTTGAATTTATGTGTCTTTGTGTGTCTCTCCCTAAATGTGTAAATATGAGTGTGCGAATGAGCGAGTGTGTGTGTGTGTTTGTGGACAACGCCAGCCGCCCCTCCACATCTTTCGCCATCTGGATAATTGATCGTTTGCTATCATAAAAAAAAAATAAAAGGACAGGGAATGTGTCATAATGGGCCACTTCCTAAACGCCCCTGTTTTTTTTTTTTTTAATTTATTTATTTTTTTTATCTGTTTTCCACGTCTGTTTTATTTGTGTGGGGAGCTGCCAGTTGTCATGATGATTATGAAGAGGGTATTATGGGGGAGAGATTATGCATCATCGTGCAATGTTTGAAGATGATCAATGACCTGAGGCTTTTAGTTGGCGTTTAAGGTTCTCAGCACACAACTGCCTACTGCTCCACTTGGGGACAGCGTGTCACAGTATCATGTGTCATGTATTAAGGTATTATAACAGCAAAACACCTGGCCAGAAATACACCTGCGTCCAAATGTTTCACCACAATGTCCTGCTTCTTTATTTTATTTATTTATTTTTTTTTATTCGGAGCGCCATAATTGCAAATTGCCACATTATTGGTATTTAAGCAGCTGTACGCACGGTGTTGTCGTTCAATATAACACACAAGAGATTAAATTGGAAGTACGGGGCCTTTAGCTATGCCTTGCAAAAGAGAATACGGTTTCACCAAAGAAGATGCTTTGCGAAGTATAAACTAACATTCATTTACATGAAGTCCTCTATTGTCACCGACCAATTTAGCTGAAGAGTTCTCGGTCGCTGTGATCGCACCCCCCGTCCAAAGAAGATTCCGTCGTAGATCAAGTACTTCACTTCGAGTATTTCGACTGCATCGTTTCATTCCACTCTGTTGCCTGAGGAGCGTAGATGCTTTGCAGGTCAACACTTTCCTTGGAGGATAAAAAAAAAAAAAAAAATGAGGCCTATAATAAAGTAATAGTAAAATATGTATAAATACAAATATGATAAACTTTGTTTTGATTGTTTAGGTTAACCCAGCAGTACATCAGACGGTTAGAGGTAATGATTAAGAACAGTGCACTAATGTAACAATGTGACGGTCAATCACCAACATGACATGATCGATTATATAGATGTAGATACAGATATGGATATATCAAAGTCAGACTGACACTGCTTGCTATAGTATGAATGTAGGTCATGAACAGATTTACGTCAGCCTCTCTATTCTGCCAATCTGTCACCGCCTGCAGTTCATTCCCACGCCGACAGACAGACAGACAGACAGACAGACAGACAGACCGGCACTCTGCCTGAAACTTTGGATTGAAACGAACAAAATGTTTAGTGTTACGCGGAACTGGCGTGACTGCGCGTGCCCCCCCCCCCCCCCCCCCGCGGGGAGTGTTTATTGTGTGAGTGTGCGGGCTGTCAGTAGCAGACCCCGGCTCATTCAAACAGCCTGGTGACATGACAGGCTAAACACAGGCTGCTGGGAAAATGTGTGTGTGTGTGTGCATGTGTGTGTGTGTGTGTGTGTGTGTATTCTGTCATATGGCAAATTGTATGGTAGTAACTTTATATTAGAGTGAGGCATGATGGGCCTGCATGTTTACAATTTCCATAAAGAAATGTATCATATGATGCCATGATTAGGCCGCTGCACAAATACATTCATCATAAAATGATTACAATAAAAACTACATAATATTAGATGATATGATATTTTAAACAGCATATTATAGTATCACACTTTTTTGCATATCATACTATTACACTATTCTGGGGCCCTGCGCAGATCTTAAATGGCCTCCGTTGTGAAAAAAAAATCAAATCAGATCGACGTGGAACAAATGACAAACACACACACAATCTGCTGCTTTCTTTTTTTATTATGAAGCGCAAATACAGAAGTCAGAATGGAGAACAACGGACAAATCATTACAAAAATAAAACACATATAACATGCGGTGGCACACAAAGAAACGTTTGACCCCAGAGGCCCATGTGAGCAAATATTAAAAAAAAGATATCATTCGAATATCTTTGAGATACAACAAATCAGAAACAACAAAAAAAAAATAAGCGAGAAACCAGAATGTTGCGTGTGTCTTGTATTTACATTTTCACTAAAAAAAGAGCACTGCCCTTTGCTGCCCTGCCTTTGATTTATGTTCACTTCTTTGCTCAGAGGAGAACGTGAACTGTAAGTGAAACCACGGCGACCCTTTGTGTTCTTCCTCGGGCCGGCTAACTTGTTACATCCTTCTGAGGGAAAAACACCCAAAACTCAACACTCAACCCGAATGGCACGCAAACACACAAATGGAGAGACATTTCCACGCAATTACCAATAGAGTTTGGATGTGACGAACAAATTCTGTCCTTGAGACTCGACAGAAAACTAGTCTGCTATCACACGCGCACACACACACACGCACACACACACACACACACACACACACACACACACACGGACATGGACACGTCAGGCTAGCCTTTCCCAGGCTTCCAATAAACAGCAACATTTGCCCCAGTCATTTAGCCAACGTTATTGTCTATCTAATCCAACTCTGTTCCCAGCAATATCTTTTCACCAGCCTTCTCCCTCTCCCCACCCCCCCCCTCCCCCCTCCTCACCCTCCTCTCTTGTTCTCAGATGGCTTCCTCCACCTCTCTCCCTGTGCATTATGTAGATAACCCGGGGACGCCATATATCCCCAGCAGGTCAAACGGAGGTTGCAATCACACACTGTGACAGTGAGAGCCAATCCCAGTCCATCATGGAGGAGGGGAGGGCACTGGGGCTCTCTGACTAAATGTGTGAACGTGGGTATGATGTGTGCGTGAGTGTGTGTGTGTGTGTGTGTGTGTGTGTGCTGGGTTTAGCTGAGGTCTCCGTAGCGAGCCTGTAAGACAATAAGTCGAGTGGGGGAGTCGGACATGGGAGGAGGATGGGAAACTTTGATCATCGTCGGAGGGAAAGAGGGAGAAAATGAGGGTGGACAGAGCGTGAGCTGGAGGAGTGATGGGAAAATGGAAGTAATGCATGTTGACAGTGAGGAAAGAGAGGAGCGATGTGTACGGTCAAAAAAAAAAAAAAAAGCGAGAGTCATTTAACAAATATTTGCAAATCTGATTTATCCGCGTGGAATTTGAGTGACAAATTGACACTGAATGTGCTTTGCAGATTTTGAGACAAAAAACAAAAATCGGAGCCACGCCACCTTCTGTCGTCCTTCTGTCGAGACCACCTGGTCTGACGGGGGTTTTCTGGTTAAAAGTGGGGCTGAAAGACAGCTCACGTTAGATATAACCTTCGCAGATAAACGTATACATTTATGAGCACGAATAGCATTAGAAAACAATTTTAAAGGACGAGTTCGAAATTTGATCAAGTCCGAGTCCGAGGAGCCCGTATGAACAATGAAGCAGCTTTGCTCGCTGTAATCACACCTTCAATCCTACCCTATCGAAATACCCATCATGATTTTCCTGAGGACCCCTGCAACGACCTGAGGGACATTCGGAAGTCGCTGTGGATGTTGTTCGGACATCCCCTGCCCTTCCCTTCCTTTGTTTATCCCACCTTACGTTTTAGAGGCTTCAGAAGGCTGCTGGTCATATAATGCAGGGAGAGGAAGAGTAGCAGCTCGGCCTACAAAGAGTAAGAAAAGTTTTTAAAAAAAAACAAGGAATCCCTATGAAAGGAGGGTTAGGGTTAGGGTTAGCCAAGATTTCTGAGATACCCGTATCACCAGACGACCAGGTGAGGTCATTTTTATGTTACATAATTTCAAACGAATTGTCCAATCAGCTTTCTAATGACATTTGACATGAACATGGTGCAAAAAAAAAAAGATCTCACAGCCAGGCCTGATATATCTTATTCTTCTGTGCCATGGAGCACCATTGTTGTCCAAAACACTCTTCAAAACACTGTAGTTTATTTTGACCGTCCTGCCGCCAGCAGATGTGTATAAATCCGCCGTTGAAAATACTTGAGTAGTGTTTGCTCTAAACTACAGTGAGCAGCTGGTTTAAGAAATGATTGAGCCATACATATTTGGGGCGCCCTTTTCAAAGATTTAGTCTTCACCGGGAACCAGTGGTAACTTGGCATGACCCCGCTTAGTGAGTCCCGATTGGTGAGGAATGGCCATTGCAATTCTCAGTGAAAATGAGCTGCTACCATCAGGATGGAGGTACAACGTACTCAAAGATCCTTCATACCTTCCAGTATAGATCTGTTAAGCAAATCCTTGTGGCAATGTGTGGC
Organism: Enoplosus armatus; assembly: GCF_043641665.1. Classification (NCBI taxonomy): domain Eukaryota; kingdom Metazoa; phylum Chordata; class Actinopteri; order Centrarchiformes; family Enoplosidae; genus Enoplosus; species Enoplosus armatus. The sequence continues at coordinate 1,902,627 of NC_092184.1, read as the reverse complement.
TGATATTGCGAGAACTAACACAGTGGACGGACTTTGTCAATGCGATCAGCGTCACAGCTGCGCAAGATACAGTCACAAAACTTTACACGTGCGAGGCTGAGATCAGAATAAAGGCATAGTTCGAAGATGGGCGTGGTCCGAGCAAGGGTATCCGGAGTAAGGGGGGGGGGGGGGGGGGGGGGTGCTTCTTTATCCCCACTTTACCCACATTCGCTTTAAGTTGCAGGTCGCTGTTAATGGCCCTTCGTAATGGACGTTGGTGCAAAATACCATGTCAGCGTGTGGGTGTGGTTAAAGTACTCATGGGTCAGAATGTCAACATCGCAGCTGGTTTGATCCCACCGCAAGATGGTCTCTTGTCTCGTTGTCGTATTTGTCTGACGGTTGCCGCGGAGGCACACAACGTATTTTCCAAAAGGATAATACATCTATAATGACCTTGTGGCACTGGGGCCTAATGACGACATTGTGCATTGAGTGAATCTGAGGAAGTCGGAGCTGACTATCTTTATCTTAAAGGGTTGGGGCAACGTTACAGAGATGGCAAATTCGCGTTCAACTATGCTATGCTATGAATCACGGGAGGAACCCGGTCATTGGCCCCATGCAAATAGGTCTCACAGCATGTTTAAAAAGTTGTATTGTCTTAGGATGGTTTGAAATTTGGCGCACTTTTCCAACTGACCTTCAGAAATACCAAGAGCTGTATCAGTGCAGTATAGTACATGGTCACAAACGGATACACTGTCATGGCGGTAAAAAAAAAAAAAAAAAAACATAGCACGCTAACGGACAGTCCTATTAAATATATTTGCATGGAGATTTGACATCGTGACCTTTTTTCACTGAGTCGTTCCTGATTGGCTTAGAGGACGACTGCACAACAACATTTACTCTCATCACCGGTGTCAAGCTTCCGCTTTGCCACATGTATTAACCCTGTATTATGACTAAGCAAACACACACACACACACACACACACACACACACACACACAAACTAAATGTATATATTACCAATGTCCTAGTTTTTCATATGACTGATCTGTGCTGATCCCTGTTTCTCTGCTGCCGTGATCAGGCTCAGAGTGGGTGTGACAGGTGGGCACAGTCTGTTTACCCACCACGATCTGTGTGTGTGTGTGTGTGTGTGTGTGTGTGTGTGTGTGCGTGTGTTTCATGTGTGCACACAGTGAGAAATGTTCATGGGTGGCAACTACAGCCGATAACACAGGTATCACTCTGTTAGGGTTTATGTGTGTGTGTGTGTGTGTGTGTGTGTGTGTGTGTTGACGAGTAAGAGTGAAAGTGTGTGTGTGTGTGTGTGTGAGCAGGCTATAAATATGTATTGCATATCGTTTGTAGATGTCATCATGGTGCTGATTTATACGGTTTCTGCTTCTTAAAAAAAACTAAAAATCTTTTTAAAAATCGTTTTTCCATAATCTTTTTTTTTTTTTTCTAACAGTTTGTTTTCTTTGCATTTTTGTTGTCTTTGTGTTTGTCCCCCTACACTATTTATTTTTCTTATGGCCTATTCCATGCTTTGTCTTTTTATTTTTCGTCTTAGTTTGTTTGCATTGATTTCTTTTTTTCTTTTCTTTTTTCGGTTTGTTGTTTGTATTTAGCCTTTGCTCCTTTAGTTCTGTCCTATTAATATTGTGTGCCTCTGTCACGCTTTGTGTGTTTCCCTCTTCATGCTGTATCTCGGCTTGATGATTGTTTGCTGCTTGGCATTTCTGTTTAATTCATCTGTTTTCGTCGTTTGATATTTAAGACAAAGGAAAAGAAGGTCCACCGGTTTAAAGTGACCCAGGCAGCTGCAGGTATCGTGGCATGTACCTCTGCTGCCCCTTGTGGTGTAGAGTCCCTCATACGCTTGTATGTGTTGAGGAGAGGAGGAGAGGAGAAGCAGAGGGAGGGAGGGAGGGAAAGAGAAGGAGCAGGAAAAGTAGGAGATGGTCTTCGACAGAGGGTGAACCGGGGGGGGGGGGGTCACAAAATGAAAACATAGAGCTGGAAATGAGCATAACAGGTCCCATTTAAACATCTAGAAACAAACTCTGAAGCTAAGGCATGAAATTCCTGAGACATTTTTTTTTATATTACTGACTGCCCGCTTTTCCCTTGCCATCATGTCAAAAGTGGACGTTCACGACATTTAAATAATGGACTAATGTGAGAGTTTAGTCCTCATGATGTGTTTTTAGCTGTTTCAGGCGGTGATACTCTAAAGACTGAGACTAGACTTTAGACTTAGACTTTATTAATCCCACAGCGGGGACATTTACAAGCCACAGCAGCAAAGGCAGAAAGGTGCAGAAACACACAGCGGAACAAGCACCGTGTCGATAAGTAATAGAAGTATTACAATATACAAATAATAAATACAGATATGAAAAAAATATGGGGGACAAAAGTTAATATATACACGGAAAATATAAAGTATGTGCAAATTGTGCAGATTTATGCGCAGTAAAGCAAAGTCCTCATGAAGTGGCATTTCATGTTAGATTCTAAAGCTAATGGCTAGTGGGTAGGCTGAGTCTGGGTGTGTGCGCTTTATGTTCCGCAAAGGGAGCAAAAGGATTAACGTTAAATATCTGAACAGAAGGTTTGCGATACTTGCGTGTTTTGTTCAGCAGGACAATCTTCACGAAGGAACCCCACTTTGCGATTTCTTGAGGCACGAATGCAGTCGGCAAGAAATAATAAGCGCGTTGCTTCAGCGTCACCTTCAGCTTAACTTTTAAGAGAATATAGATAGATAGATAGATAGATAGATAGATAGATAGATAGACGAGACTGTAAAGGCGGACTAGTGAGTAGTTTCCGTGTTCGGCGTGACCACCATTTTTAAGACATGCAAAACCTTGAAAATGCACAAGTGGGGGGGTATCTATTGACGTATTTTATGTCGTAGAACAAAAAAACGTGAAAATCTCTTGAAGCTTGTGATAACCACAGACCTTATTTCAAGCATCTGACCAAAAAAAAACATTCACAAAAAACCTGCTGACCTCGAGACGAGGGAACCGGAAATGTGAAAAAAAAAAAGAAAAAAAAACTTATTTCCAGGTTTTAGAGGACTCATTGCTTTGCTCCTAGTCTAAGCTTGGATGTGCTAAACTAGGCCTAAACATGCTATCACACGCAGATGACTGAAACGTCTTCAAAGGTGTCTTTTGATGGATACCATGCGGTGTGTGTTGTTGGAAGCTATCAACACCGCACTGGTTTGTCTGTGAATTTCTTCTAACGGCACTTTTTGGACAGATTCCACACAGGTCTGCGTGAACGTGTTTTATTCCCTGTTTCCGTGGACGGTGAGTTTTTGGAATTAGGAGGAGAGAGAGAGATACACAGGTGGTGATGGTTTTGCTGGTGGTGGTGGTGGTGGCGTGTGTGGATGGGTGGGGAGGTATCAATTCCCTTACTGTGTACCGAGAGAGGGGCACCCACCATCTCTCTATATGTCGACTCTCCTCTGATTGGAGTCATCCCAGCCACGTACGGATTAATATTTAATGTTGGGGACAGAGAGAGAGAGAGAGAGAGAAGGATGTGCAAAGCTAGGCTGCTGTTTATTTAGGATATTGTGAAAATATGAAGGGAAATTTGCAATTTTATTGGTTTTCCGCAACCGTAAAAGCTGTGCGTGAGCTCTGTATATTATGTGTGTGTGTGTGTGTGTGTGTGAGCGAACAGCTTCAGGAGTATGTGTGTGTGTGTGTGTTTTGTACCATGTGTATGTGTGCTCAGCAGCTCTGGTGACCTTCAGCCCCCAGTCTCTGTATGTAAACCCTCCTCGCCAGCCAATCCTGCCTCCATCACTCACAAACACACATCTTGCCCAGCCCAGTTTGGTTTTGTGCTACAGGTCTTTTAAAATAGCAAAGGGGGGGGGGGGGGGGGGGTTCTTATCTTACATGTTTTGAGGCAGGAATAATGTATACATTCACATACAGAAAGAATACCTATACACGTGTTCTAATTTAAATCCCCAACCCCTTTTGAAATGTTACATAAATTAGCCTCTGAGTGGGCAGGCCAGAGTGAGACGTGTGTGTGACACCAATTTACACGGGAAACAGTACTTTACAATCCAAGGACGGGCAGCATTTTGTTCGCAGTAGTGTTAAAGAATAAGCCCCCCAGCGTTTAGCATAAACTGTCCAATGCGGACATTTGTACCCGGTTCAAAGAAATGTAAACCCTGTCTCCAAGAAATGATGTCGATGAACTCATTCAGAGATAGGATTACAGGATTACGTTTCCTATTAACATAATGAAGAAATGTTGTTCTGATTTTCCTTAAAAAAAAAAAAAACATGTACCTGTATTTTCCTGTTTGGGTGTGTGTAGACCCCAGCCAATAAATAACAGCGCACAGGGTGTGAGGGCGGGGCTCTACAAAAAAACAAACAAAAAAAAGAGGAGGCTACGAGCCGGGGAGGGAGGGCCAACTTTGAATGTTGCGTTTACAAACCGCAACCAACAATCCCACTTTTAACGGATCTGGCAAGTGGCAAAATGTTGATACTGAATGCCAAAATGTTCTTTCGATCTTGCAATAGCCTACAATATCCACTCATTGCAACTAAAGCATGATAATAAAAAAATAAAAAAAGTTATGTTAAGTCAAGTCGTAAGACTCGTGCATTTCGATGCTGCTTATCGGTTCCTGACTTTTACATACTTCAGCGTGGCACTGAGCTCTTTACAGCCCATAAAAGTTGCACTTATCTGCCAGAACCTGCTACACGCCTTATATATAGAAGGGAAATGAATTATGTCTATGACTGATTCAAACGCATACTTTTTCTTAGATACGAGTTCAGAGAGCACCCCCCCCCCCCTCCAGTACAGAAACTCCTTTACTCACTTTAGCCATGAAGGAGTACATGAGAAAGGAGAAAGTTACAGGTGTGCAAAATACATTATTGATATCTGGTTATTCACAGCAATATCCATCGACTTTAGGCTTCTTTGGAATTGGAATAAAATTGAAACGATGCCTAACCCTACCCCGATTTGGTATGTCTGACCGGTATATGCGCAGATTGTCAGTGCCCCTTCATGCAACCACAAAAAATAGAACATATGCATTTATTTTCTTTTGCATACTGATCATCTACTCAAAACAAACAATGATGCATGTGGTTTTCAGAGCAGATCCGTACGCTGACGTTTTTAAAAATAAGCTATTTAATTTCCGTTTTAAGCAGTGATAAAAAAAAAAAAAAGATTCATGATACAACAATTTCTACTTGTCTGTCATGCCAGGCATACAAAGCAGGTTTTGGCTGCACTACTTTCCCATGATGTCCATTTCACTGTGGGATAACTTGACCTGTAACCCCTGAGCCTGTAGTCTCAGCAGCTTGAGACGAAATCGCCCACTGAACCGAAGGCGTGCACAGGTCACTGGCGTTTTCTATCCACTCACCAGGATGAAAACAACCCCCCCCCCACACACACACACACACACACACACACACACACACACACACGTGCCCCTGAAGCTGAATGAGAAGGGAAGAAAAAAGCAGCGACAAGGAGATACAGAGCCATCCTGCGAGACGAGGAGCGAAGGATGGTAGGAATCAGGCACAGTGAGGGCAGAGGGAGGTAATTTCACCAACTCCAACTTCCTCTGCAAAATTACGGCTAAATGGAAAAATAATGGAAGTGGCATCATTGGCCTCCTAGCATGGCGCTATTAGTATGCCGGTGACATGGAGCGGGGAGACCGACAGCAGTTATGTATTTTTGCAAGTATGCATATAATTTATTGTGGGGAACACAATTTACATGGGTAGTCAATGCCTGTTTTATGGGCTCACAAATAGATGTATGAATTGAAGCATGTAATGGTGGGGAGCAGCAGGCACAAATACATTCTAAATCTTCCCAATGTGTTCCATGAAAAATGTAACCAAGGAATATAAAACAAATTAATTCTCGCATGTTATATGTATTGGTTTTTGATTTACAAATCTAATCGGGGGAAATTTGCCCTCACTATGTGGCCAGAGTGTGTGTGTGTGTGTGTGTGTGTGTGTGTGTGTGTGTGTTGGTTGATATTTGGCCCTGTTTCTGCACACACATATGAATGAGCGTGTCACATTTGCATATACAGCCAAATCACATACAGTCTATGTTGATTAATGTTTTTATGTTGCCCTTACATCAAGTGATCGCGTGTAGTGTGACAAACTCACAGTTCCCCTCACCTCTACGGCGCATCTTAGCCTGTTTTGGATCACGAGGAAGACTTTTTGCATTATTAAATGATTGTGCTGCTTCTGTTCTGTCGCGTTATCCCTGATTAATCTGGATTTGACCCGTCCGCCCCAAGTTGTGCGTCGGCTACGACTCACTATCAATCCACGAATATGAGCAAAAATGAGCCTTGAGCCCCACTCTCTATGAATTGTGCACGCCTTACGCTTTGGCTACGTTGAATACATGACCGAGTTTGCGTAGTATGGATAAGTCAACATCTACAGACTGCATGTAGGGATAAAGTTACTAAGAAAACCGCCAGCTGGCAAAATAAATGCCGACAGGGTGATCAAGACCCAAAGTGGCCGATATACAGAATGACCACTGAAAATATGGACACTTTATGACAAAGGGAAAAGGACCGTGCACACCTCGAAACTCAAAATATAAATGGATATTTTTACGCTTGCAACCCGTCAGACTCGGAACGGGCCTGGAACTTTCAGCTAGGGAGGGCGGCGATGAAAAACTGAACAGGTGTCCACATACTTTTGGCCATATGGTGTACATCTCTACACACAGTCCTAGAAAGGGTGTACCATATGGACAGTGTTTCCGACCAAAGTGACATCCAGCTGCTTTCTGATACCCTCCTATCTACCAATCCACAATGAAAGCCTCCTCTGAGGGTTATGGCTGTCCGTCAGTGACCCAGAGGCAGTTAAAGCCATGATGAATTTGAGATAAGACACCTTTAAGCCCTTACCCTTAACTACTAAAGGAGAGGTGGGGGTATCAAAAGCATCTCAACACTACAATGTGGAGAGGAAGACAGGGGTGGGGGGGGGGGGGCTGGGGGGGGGGGGCGACAGCAATGGAGAAAGGGTCGCAATTACTTTCACAAAATGATGTCAGGGGAAAGAGGTGACTAGCTGCTTAAGCTGTTTGCAGGGTATGGAGGGAGGGGGTAGGTTAGGATTTTTTTAAAAGAGGATATTGTTAATGCATTAGCCTGTTAAGGGTTTACACCACTCTCATAAAAAAAAAAAAAAAAAAAAAAAAAACAGGGCAGCAAACAAGCCCACAACATAAATCCTGCTCAGCAGCAATGTTTGTAGGGAAGGGGAAAAGAGGAGATGAAGGGATTTGGCCTTAGGTGGGAGAGAGAGAGAGAGAGAGAGAGAGAGAGAGGTTTTCAGTGGTCAGTAATATATATTTTGGCATAGTGAGTACATGGGAAAATGAAAATGGGCATTATGTAAAATATGATATAAGAATATACAATTGAAAAAAAATAAAATAAACAGTTCCAGGTCGTATTTTGAGATTTCAAGGGATGAAGTAAGTACGAATCTGACGCATATATTTAAAGCGGTAACTAAAATGAGATGAGTGAAAAGCGGGAAAAAAGCTCAATTGAATCAAAATCAATCATATCCAGGTGATTCTTTTGCCCCTAGCTGGCTAGTGCCCCATGCTAAACATTTAGCATAAATAGCAGGCTCTGCATCACTTTCACGTAGGCCCCCTAACCCTAAACCCTGCACTAATCTACATTTTTCTTTTCACCATGGATGAAATGACTGTGTTTAATGTCATAGTGACGAACCCACAGAGGAGAAGTGTTGCCAACTTCGTGGTACCCCCTTAGCTCGACAAAGCGGAGTACAGAGATTCAAGCCACATGTCCCTTCGACTCCCGAAACTGACGTCACACTAATAGCTGTTGGCCTTGTTTGACTAATAACCAGTGAAAGCGATGGTCAGCGCTGGCTAAAAGTTAGTCAGCCTTCAAACGTTTTTTTTGACCTTCCTCTTTGCTAATAAGAAAGATCTTGGAGTTATGTAATGAAATGAAAGGTCTCACGCGGGATCCAAGTTCTTCCCGCGGGCCATCCCTCTGATGGACAGTTAATACGGCGTCAATAACCCTGTAACATTACAACACCCGCTTACCTACAAATCATAAATGATATCTTTACAGTTTAAAATACAGACAGTAACACATCGTCCACATCATCCAACACTGTCAAATATAAATCCTGCATGTTGTATACACATGCATATACCGCACATAACCACCCACTTCATGTATACCCTATGCATTGTTTCCATTGTTTGCAATTACAGAAACACATTGTTTGCTGCTGGCCATTGCTGCTTTTTATATGTATGTTTTTATATAAACCGATTTTTCTCACCCGTATGTGTAAAACAATTCTATATATACTGTTCTATATATACAATATATATATATATATATACTTTGTCGCAAAATTGCAACAGAAGGGGCTTAACAATATAATGAAATAAACCAATACAATGAAAATACAACAAATAAATAAGGAAATAAGACATATGTGTCTTGTTTTTAGATGGTATGTCTCGAAGCGGTCTTTAAGTGCATTGTGGGGAAACTTAAAACCGGAGTCAAACTCCTTGTATGTGTGCACACATACTTGGCCAGTAAATTCAGGTTTCTGATTAATAAATGAAACTATGTGTTTAACAGCAGAATTCAAAGCTGGAGCAATAGGAACAGACAGGGTAAGGAAAGCCAGACAGTATTATTGAGCATTCAGATAATTGCACACACAAGCAATGGATGTTTTCACGTGACCTGAAAGGCACAAGAGTGTATGCGCGAGGCACACACACACACACACACACACACACTCGTGTGGACTTAGAAGCACAATGAACAGCACACAAAGGCCCAGCTCTTATCAATCTTTAACCAGGCAATTTCTCTCAACGTTATAGTGGGCCCAGCAAAACAAACTGGGGCAAACAATTAATAAAGGCCTTTGAGATAAGTAATACACTGGAGCGTAATGTCAGGCCAGGCATTGTTTTCATTTTTAGTTAGTCCTTACGTTAAGTTGACCGGAGGGTTTTTCCTCAAGGTGAGGCAGAAATCTGCTTATTGCTTCTCTCATATCAGATCTCTCACCCATTTCTTCTACACAGCTCGTGCTTTAATTGGAGTTGAATTAGTTGAACGAACTGCTTCCCATTTGAGGTGTCATCGCATATCATATTTATTTAAAGATTTTTTTTTTTTTTTTTTTATGGCATCAGGTGGGGACTTCCATTAAAGCTGCTGTAATCAGCCCAAATTCACTGAACCACAGTTACACACATAACTCTTATTTGAATGTCTACACCAGAGCCAGACTTGTTTGAACTGTAAGCTTAGCTTAGCTTAGCTTAGTTTCGGGTGGCTTCGGCAGGAGAGAGGTACTGTAACACTGTTCAACACTGTAAATTTCTACCTTATTTCTTACTACCACTACTTTTACCCCTCTCAGTCACACGCTCTCGATCTCTCTAAGCCTCCAAATCCTACACATCACACACAAAAAACAAAAAAACACGATGTTCTTTTGTTCAAATGGCTTGAACGACCCGTGTTTACCTGACAACGACCTCTTGTGGCCGCGTGAATTATGACTCAAAGGCGTAAGTAGCGCGACGTTGCTATAGAGCCTCAGAGGCAGGAGGATGACCTCCCGTTCACTTCCTGTTTCCTCCTGACAGTTTTATTTTGACCGTGACCATGGCCTGGGACGTCCAGTAGCAGAGTGATTGTCCACAGACCTTCTCACCCCCCCCACTCACTTTCACATTTCCTGTCTGTATCTCTACTGTCACTATCATATAAAAGAAAATGCTAAAAAAAAAGAACTTGACTGAGATCTTTCCATAAGCTTACCTGAATAGTTTTTTGTTTTAACCGTGACCACAATTGTTTTCCAACCACCGAGTAGTTTTTCTTTTTAACCCAAACCACTGATTCAATTCAATTCAATTCAAGTTTTATTTATAGAGCGCCAAATCACAACAAAAGTCGTTTCGTGACACTTTACAAATAGAGTACTCTTTGTAATATTTACATTCATTCAAAAAGAAGAAACCGCTTTGAATTGTGGGCCAACCTGTAGTAGTACTTAGAATACATGCCATTTAAATACTTTCTAATTCCAGAGTGAGAGGACGTGATGATCAACCACTAATAGAAACGCACTCACCAGTAAAACAATGTTAGTTATTCAACATCGTGTTGAGTAAAACCTCTGTCTGTCCACAGTCCTGTCCCAGTCTGGTTCATAATGTGCAGCGATGAGCTTATACCAAGAGGTACGCAGATAAATCAAACACGAATTCACCGTCTGATCCTTAGTAGGTCACTGCTTCATCCACCACCACCACCACCACCCTTCCACTCCTGCTATTATGGTATAATAGGAATGTATGATGGTGGGGGGGCGGGGGGGGGGGCAGGTGGATAAGACATGCAGCCTGAGGGAGAGGGAGGTGGAGTGTGTGACTTGAACGTGGGGTGGGGCGTGGTGGCAATGACCATCAGCAAAATGAAAACAAATGGGTTGTCATCCCCCAGGAGGAAATCTATCCCCATCTATTTTTTCAATCTTTCAATTGTTCTTTGTCAGCCAGTGGAACGGGGCTCACGTGGTCATGTGATAACAGGTGGTTCTACTGTATATTGGACGAGATGGTGTCCCCCCCCTGTCTCTGTTCAAAGATGGTCTGTGGCGTCGGATGGGAATGTCCTCCTTGATCTTTCTCCAGCCGTCCACTGACTCCTGGTCAATGACCTTTGACCTCTTCACAGTGGATGGGCTTCATCCAACGTTTATCACGCATGCAGTAGTACTCCCCAAGACCTGTAAACAGACTTTAATGTGGAAATTCAGTGGATTCTCCTTTAAGTCAGCAGTGCCTGTTCGGGTCCCTGGATAGCCAGAGAAAGGAAGTAGGCCATCGACACCCAACGCCAGAGATCACGTTTGAACCAAGACAGCGGTTACAATTTTTCACCCATATACATCTACTGTTTTTTATTATTATTATTATTATTATTATTATTATTACAGAGATTCAACCATGAGATTCAACCATGGTCCCCAGCAGGATTCGGTATATAGTTTCCATCTTAACCTCTAAGCCACGGGACCCCCAATATTTATTATTATCACACTGAGCCAGAGACAATCTCAATGAGCAATCATATTTTCAGATGTTGTTGTAGATGTTCAAAAAAAGTTACTACAAGTCCATGACAACTGACCAAACCCCACTCAAGCCCATGTGATGTGTGTAAGGTGGACCTTGAGTTGGGACTGACTGGCCGTTACCAGGGTCAAGAATGAACTGTTAAGCTCAAGATACAATTAGCGAGCTTTAGACGTGTTGGTAGGTGTATTTTGGACCAAGCTAACTGTCGACCCCCTGCTTAGAATCTTTATGCTAAGCTAGGCTAGCCACGTCACACCTCCAGCTTTGCATCTGAGACGCAGATGATGAACTAATCCTCTAAATATTCCAAGGGAACCCTCCCTTTCCTCCAATCAAAGCTGCTGACAGTAGCAGTACCCACATACCAACATGATAGAAATTAAAGGCACAGGACTGGGTTTGTTCATACTGAACGTATCTAACCAGACTGTCCCACATCCAAAATACTGACCGTTCAGAGTGCAGCAAAGCCTCATATTGCGATAGGGGATAGGGGGGGGGGGGGGGGTGGAGCTGGAAAACCACATTTACATTAGCGATGGCCCCAGAATTCTCAGAGAGCTTCAGCATAATGGCTCCAGTCCCACAATAGGCCATAAAGTATCTAACAACCGCTCCTTCAAAATGATGCAAGACAATGGGGAATGACACATCTCCCCATTATTTATTTATTTCAGAGTGTAGTGTGTGTGTGTGTGTGTGTGTGTGTGTGTGTGTCAGAGGGTATAAGCATCAGAGAAAGCTCATCAAGTCAGCGAGATAATTAATGAATATTTTAAAAGTCATGATGATGGGAACCACTTGACAAGAGGACCAAAGACTGACTGGGGAATGATTAAGAACTCTCCCCCATCGCCGGCCCATGTAACCCATCCCCCTTTGCACACACACACACACACACCCTCCACAAAGGCCAGACAACCAAGGGCTCAAAGTTAATTCCAAATGTGGGGCTTTCAGTGCCCCCTCCTCACCCTTAACAACATCCGCTGCCATCGGCACCCATCTGCAGCCAAAGTGGGAGTCTCTTCCCACAACACAAAACCATCATCCCTCCCCTCACTGTACTCTCTCCTCCCTTTTCTACTCCCCCCCCCCCCCCCCCCCCCCCCCCTTTTCTCCTCTAAACTCCTCCTAAAATATGGGATGAAGATGCACAGCCATTGCATTCTATTTAGGACCTGTGTGAGCACATGGTAATTGGTAGCTTTCGCCTGCTGGGAGGACTGGAGAGAGACAGGAGGGAAGGGGAGAAGAGGGGGAGGAGAGGGGAGGAGAGGGGAGGCAGGTAACAGTGAGACTGGGGGGGGTTTAAATGAGCGGAAGGAGTTAATAATTGTATGCGGAGCTGCATCCCAGAAGAGCGCTGAACTGTGGTAAGGCACACACCCACATGCAAACTGTGGCCTACACTTTGTTGACCTCCCTCCTAAGGCCATGTTCAGACTGACTTCAGCCCCACATGAAAAAAACGC